>NC_057803.1:320993673-321219303 GCF_018294505.1 Triticum aestivum | reverse complement strand
CGCACCGCCGCCGCCGCGCCGCTGCCTCGCCGCCCCGCCGCCAAACTGCCGCCGCCGCCATCGCCGGAGTTGCCAGAGGTATTTTTCGCCTCCGGTTTTTCTCGAAAAACCGTTTGGTTTTTCCGACGATTTTGTTCGTGTTTTTAGTTTCGGTTTTTTAAATAGATTGGTTTTTCCGGTTTATTTAAATAGTGAGCGTTTGTCCGTTCATTCGTTTTAACGATCGTTCGTCGTTTTTCTTTTTCTCGGATTAAATCCTCGATTTTTCTGATCGCGATCTCTGATCCGATTTTCGTTTTAGTTTAACTTTTCGCTCGTTTATCGGAATCAGGCGATTCAAGCGCCTGGAGTTTCGTCTCGAAACCCTCTTTCCGTTTAACCAACTCAAACAAGTTTTTGCCGCTGTAAACATTGCCTTTGATAAAGAATACTAAATGAAGCTTGTTTCTTTTGCCGTTTGTCTTTCGTTGCTTCGTTCGATTTGATTGTTTTTGCCAACCGAAGTTCTTAAGTTGAATTTTCTGGTTAGATCTATTATTTGGGTTTTACTTGTGCATTAGATGAGTACTTATTTTATGCTTGTTTGTTTGTGATAGAGTATCCAGAGTGCGCCGCTTGCTACTTCGATTCGCTAGGTTTCCCGAATCATCAGCAAGGCAAGTAACACTTTGATCATGATTTCCCTCTACCCAGTTTTATTGCATTAGATCAACCCTCACACATTGCATGATTATGACCTAAATAAATTTTGGGTTTGGGAAGTAGTTGAGGTAGTACCTATTACCTGTTTATTATCAAACCTTTGGGAGTTACTTCCATGTTTGCTTATATTGCTATGCTATGCTAGTAGACATGGATTGGGTGAGTGTATCCATGACAGATGTGAGATTGTTAATTAATGGTTTATCTAAGGTGGCAACTTAAACACACATCTGGGTGGATTGAGGTACCTGGGTATTCCACGATTGCCTATTTTCTTTTGGACCGCCACCCAGGCTCAAAGGGATCATGAGATTATTCATGCTAGAAACTTTCGTGTGCAGCGACAAGCTATTATGGGCTCTAGCATAGTTGACTAAGTTGTGCGAACTCTTACAGTGGTAGACTAGTAGATGTAGGGGAAAGTAGGTGTAACGGTCTACCCGATCGTAAGGTGCTAGCGCTGAAAGACTATGTCTCGGTCATCCGTCTTCTCAAACACCATGAAGTGCGAGAAACCAAACGGAGGCGATCGAGTCTTGAGGGGAAAAGTGCGCAAACCTCTGCAGAGTGTATAAACTAATCATGATTAGCCGTGTCCCCGGTTATGGAAATCTTGAGTATCTAGTACCTGGATTATCATGTGATTCTCAACATGTTACTCTAAAATTTAATTTTGTTGGGTTTTGTCTAATGATGATGCTTAATTGGGATTGAGAATGCTGCCAATCATTCTCAATGTTTAACAACTACCATTATTGTTAAATAAATTTATTCCTTTGCAGTAGGGAAAAATTGGCTTTACGCAAAACTGTAACCATAGAGCTTTCCACCAGCCAAATATGCATGTAGAATAGCTGTTTCATTCCATTACTCTCTATGTGTTACTTTGCCAGCATATTCCATGTGCTGGCCCGTTTCGGGCTGCAACGTTAATATTGCAGACTTTTCAAACAATGATTAAGGAGTTTTTATGTCGTGGTTCTATACTCAGTGATGTCGTTGGAGTTGATGGACTCACTTATATTCCAAGCCTTCCGCTGTTATCGTTATTAGATGGCCTTAAGCCATATCTATTGCAATAAGTTCTCTTTTGAGACATTCGATGTAATAAGTGTGTGATTGCTACTCTGTTATAAATCTTTCAACTACTGTGTGGTGTCAGCATTACTGATCTAGGGATGACACCTGAGCACAGAGATTGGACCGTTTGAGGTCTGGTCGCTACAAAGAGCTTCATCATCATCTACTCCAACCGACGAGACCATCAAGACAAGTTCAATCAAGTGCTTCACATGCGGAGGCCGAGGCCACAAGTCCTTTGAGTGTACCACTAAGTGCACCATGGTAATAGAGGCAAAGATGTCCCGTCTTTCGATGAGATGGTGGCTATCGTTTTGTAGGAAGTCGTCTTTGATGATCCGACTACGAACGTGCGAGGACGTCGCGCCCTAGCAATCGCTAAACCAACTCCGAGAGGTTATTCACCATGCGGGAGCACGATCAACCTGACCACGAAGGTCTATTTCCTGCAGGCAATCAAAGAACAAGCAAGAAACTAAGATTGCAATCTGGATATTGCGAATATAAGAGGAAAACTTTATTGATCAAGGTGGGGTTCTGTGACGCCTTTGTCTGGTCGTTGAACACAAACAAAGTACGTGAAGTTGCTGCTATGGAGAACTTTAATATAAAAAAAACCCGAAGTCTAAACGACGCCCTATGGGCTGTATATATGGAGGAAGAGGGGGGGGGATTTCGTGGCCGTTGGAGGAGGGATCCGAAACCAACCCTAACTCTTGTTTCCCCACACATACGGACTCTAAAAACAGCCTATACTTAAGTATTTCGAAATTACATGGGCCTGGCCCAATAATAATGTGACGCAGCACCTAGAATAGCCTCTGGACGAAATGTATGAAGTGGTATCTTGTATATTTCATCCAAGGCTTCATGCCCTCCTTATGGTGGCCTCAAAGTCCTGAAATCATCACTTGCAACTCCGTTCTTGTTCCCCTTGCGCATGCCATCATCTCCATGCTTGGTCTTGCTCCAGTGTTCATCCCTCTTATCCATGCCAGGCCCTTCATTTGTAAGCAAAACAAATATATCCAATTTAGGCAGCATCATATTGTCATTAACATTAGAATCATTACCAAGAAACGTAAGTACCTGATAATTTAATTGGCGTGCACGAGCTCTAGTAATTGGTCCAGTATATGTAGTAGTAGGGGTTGTGGGTGTAACAATGGTATTGATGTCCTCATCATCCTCCCCTTCTTGAAATGAAGTCGTTCTCGATGGAAGCTCATCTTCCTCGCCCAAATAAGGCTTCAAATCTGCAATGTTAAAAGTGGGACTAACCCCAAAATCTGCAGGCAGCTCAAGTTTATATGCATTATCATTTATTTTCTCTAACACCTTAAAAGGACCATCAACACGTGGCATTAGCTTTGATTTGCACAAATTAGGAAATCTATCCTTATGCAAATGTAACCAAACAATATCTCTAGGTGTAAACACAACATGTTTTCTACCCATATCTCTAGAAAGTTTGTATTTAGCATTCATACGCTCAATGTTTTCCTTAGTTAACTCATGCATTTTAAAATCAATTCAACACGTTGTTTAGCATCAAAATTAACCTTCTCCGGAGTTGGAAGAGGCAACAAATCAATAGGAGCACGAGGTATGAAACCATACACAATTTTAAAATGGAACATCTTAATAGTAGAATGCAATGACCGATTATAAGCAAATTCAATATGAGGCAAGCATTCTTCCCACATTTTCTTATTAATCTTCAAAACAACCCTAAGCATAGCTGACAATGTTCTATTGACTTCTTCAGTTTGTCCATCAGTTTGGGGGTGACAAGTAGTACTAAAAAGCAGTTTAGTCCCCAACTTAGCCAATAAACATCTCCAAAAGTGGCTAAGAAATTTAGTATCACGATCTGAAACAATAGTATTTGGCACACCATGCAAGCGAATAATTTCACGAAAGAACAAATCAACAACATTAACAACATCATCGCTTTTATGACATGGTATAAAGTGTGCCATTTTCGAGAACCTATCCACGACAACAAATATGCTATCCCTCCCCTTCTTTGTTCGAGGTAAACCTAAAACAAAGTCCATAGATATATCCTCCCAAGGAATACTAGGTACATGCAAAGGCATATATAAACCATGAGGATTGAGTCGTGACTTAGCTTTTTGACATGTAGTGCAGCGAGCAACAAAACGCTCAACATCCCATCTCATCTTTGCCAAAATAAATGTGTAGCGGGTACGTCCTCCGTCTTCTTCACGCCAAAGTGTCCCATTAGTCCTCCTCCATGCGCCTCCTGCAACAACAAAAGACGAACGGAGCTAGATGGAATGCATAGCTTGTTAGCACGGAACACAAATCCATCATTCACGATGAACTTGTTCCATGTTCTTCCTTCTTTACAATTCTGCATTACATCTTTAAAATCAGCATCATGCACATATTGATCTTTGATGGTCTCCAAACCAAATATTTTGAAGTCAAGTTGTGAAAGCATAGTATAGCGATGAGACAATGCATCAGCAATAAAATTTTCTTTACCCTTATTGTGTTTAATAACATAAGGGAAAGTCTCAATGAGTTCAACCTATTTAGCATGTCTACGATGCAGTTTTGCTTGACTTGTAATATGTTTCAAAGATTCATGACCAGAATGTATAACAAATTCTTTGGGCCATAAATAATGTTGACATGTCTCTAAAGTCCAAATAAGAGCATATAATTCTTTATCATAACAAGAATAATTCAGACTAGGCCCACTCAATTTTTCAGAAAAGTATGCAACAGGTTTGCCATCTTGTAATAACACACCTCCTAATCCAATTCCACTAGCATCACATTCAAGCTCAAAAGTCTTATTAAAATCAGGAAGTTGGAGTAAAGGAGCATGTGTCAACTTATCTTTCAATACCATGAAGGCTTCTTCCTGTGCGGTACCCCAAACAAAAGGCACATCCTTCTTTGTAATTTCGTTGAGAGGTGCAGTAATGGTGCTGAAATCCCTCACAAAACTCCAATAAAAACCAGCGAGGCCAAGGAAACTCCTCGCTGAAGTGACCGTTTTGGGCTGCGGCCAACTCTCAATAGCTTCCATCCTGGCTTTATCAACCTTAGTTCCCTGTGGAGTAACAACATAGCCGAGAAAAGATACTCGGTCGGTGCAAAAGGTGCACTTTCCAAGGTTACCAAACAAACATGCATCACGTAGAGCAATAAAAACAGCACATAAATGTTCCAAATGTTCCTCCAAAGATTTACTATAAATCAGTATATCATCAAAATAGACTACCACAAATCGTCCAATGAAAGCACGTAAAACTTCGTACGTTAATCTAATGAAAGTACTAGGTGCATTAGTTAACCCAAAAGGCATGACTAACCACTCATATAAAACAAACTTAGTTTTAACTGTTGTTTTCCATTCATCTCCCAATTTCATATGAATTTGATGGTATCCACTACGCAAATCAACTTTGGAGAATATTGTAGAGCCACTCAATTCATCAAGCATATCATCTAGCCTAGGAATAGGATGTCGATAACGATAGTAATATTATTAATGCCTCTACAATCAACACACATACGCGATGTACCATCCTTTTTCGGCACTAGAATAATAGGAACAACACAAGGACTAAGGGATTCGTGAATATAACCTTTGTCGAGCAGCTCCTGGACTTGACGCATGATATTCTTCGTCTCCTCTAGATTGGTACGGTATGGTGCATGGTTGGGTAGCGAAACACCAAGAATTGAGTCAATATGATGCTCAATCCCTCGAATAGGTGGTAATCCCGGTGGCTCGTCTTGTGGAAAGACGTCAGCGAACTCCTGCAAAATGTTAGTAACAGCAGGAGGCAAAGAGGAAGGCACGTCCTCGAATGAAAATAATGCCTCTTTGGACACAAAAGTATAGCAAACAGATTTGCTAAAATCTAGATCATCAATATCAGATTTGGTGGCAAGTAAACATGCACTTTTCAATTTAATTTCAGAAGCAACACTAGACGCTTTATTATTAGGCTTCATTTGTTGCTCAAATTCTTTTGCCACAATCTGATTTTCACTCTTATTTTTCTCCTGTTTTGCTTTATTAGCTCTATTAATATCATCTTTCAAAATGGAATCAGGAGTCATAGGAAGCAAAGTAATATTTTTGTCCTTATGGACAAGAGTATACTGATTGTTTTTACCATGGTGTACAGAATTTTTATCAAATTGCCATGGTCTACCAAGTAGTAAGGAACATGCTTGCATAGGTACGACATCACAATCAATATAATCAGCATATGTAGAGATACTAAAATGAACACGAACAGTCTGTGTTACCTTAAACTTCCCGCTGTTGTTGAACCATTGGATGTCATAAGGATGTGGATGTGGTCTTGTGGTGTGAGATAGCCAAGTTGTTGCAGCTCCTTCCATCTATGATGACGCGAACAGAACATTCCTTCACAACTCCCTTTGTATAGAACAAATTACGCCTCTGATTTTGCTCAGCTTGTGTAACCTGCACACTCAAAACACGTTGAGCAACTAAACATTCATACCTGTAAGCATCTTCAGCAGCCATGTATTGTGTCTCATGATCAGAATCATCTCCACCGTGTTCTTGATGTGTAATAAGAGCCAAAGTGTCCTCATCATAGTCACTAGAGGACTCATACCCACCATCCTCAGTAGCAATCTTCACACGCTGAGATTTGCATTCTCCCGCAAAATGTCCTCTTCCCTTACAACGACGACAAATAATATCACTTGTGTGCCCTGTTGATGCCATGGAAGAAGAAGAACTCTATGCGGGCTCGATAGGTGTGCTATTGGCAGATAATGGTGGTTGTGCCTGCTTCCTCTAATCACGGATGGAGGTAACAGCTGATGGAGGTGTCGGTGCAGTAGAATGTGTGGAAGTAGAGGATGTACGCGGTGTCCATGATGAAGGTCGACCTGCAGAAAAGTTAGTCTGTGCCAATGCCTGTCAATCCTGCACTTCATGTTCAGCTTTACAAGCAAGATGAAATAAACGAGTGATATTATTATACTCCTTATACTCTAAAATGGTCTGAATCTCTCTATTTAATCCACCCATAAAACGTGCAAGCGTAGCTTCATTCTCCTCAACAATACCACATCTAATCATGCCAGTTTGGAATTCCTGATAATATTCTTCTACAGAATTTTTTCCTTGTCTTAAGCGCTGCAATTTTTGAAGTAATTCACGTTGATAATATGGTGGAACCCAACGAGTACACATAGCAGTTTTCGAAGCAGCCCAAGTAGTTGGATTAGGATATAATCTACAATGTTCAGACCACCAAACACATGCAAAACTAGTGAAAGCACCGACATTAGTAGGAACACGTCTCTCCTCGGGATATTGTAAACATGTAAAACGTTGCTCAGTTTATAACTCCCAAGTAAGATATATATCAGGAACATATCTACCCTCAAATGGTAGAATATTCAATTTCACTTTTGGAAAAAGGTCATGATCTCGTACGTCAGGTGGTGGTGCAGCCCTACCGTTGCGATAATATACCTAAGGACGACCTGGTGGTGGTGGTGCTGGTGGTTGCACGTAGTTCTGATTTTGATCAACCTCATCCTCGTAATGGTCTCCACCTCTGCAGTAGCAGAAGGAGCTACAGAAGCATCAACAGCGGCACCAGAATTTTGCCCAGGGTCAATGGGAATGCGCAGTGCTCGTCCCACTTGATTTGGAAGGCGGCGTTGTTGTTGTTGTAGAGGTGCGACAGGTGCAGACGGCGGTGGTGGTGGAAGACGCGCTAGCAATTCATTAGACTTGTTATCGAGCATCGTTTTGAACGTCTTCTCAATGTCATCTATCTTCTCCATGGCCTCTTCAAATATGTTTAGGACATCTTCTACTTGTCCACTCATCATTTGTTGAAACTTATCATGTAACTCTTTGTTCGTCATGTTCTCCCAGTCAGTCTCATCGGCTTGTGATCCTGCCATGGTTAGCAATAATAGAAACACACAAGAATATGGTCCTACAGACTACTAGGAAGTGGTGGCGGTGCTGTGGTGGACAGTCACAAATACGTCAAGCGAATCTCAAATTCTTACCAGTTTTTACCAAGCAGCAGGTGGTGATCGGCAACCGTTGTAGTCAAAACTCTCAAAGCTTGGATAGAGCGATTACTAGGGAGAGTCAAACGTACGACGTAGATGTATTTGGAGCTGGGAAGGCTTATAAGATGGTAGCAAAATGGGTCAGCAATAATCAATTCAGAGATACAAAGTTGAATAAGCGGTCAACGACGGTACTGTGCTGGTGCTAGGCTAGACCGTGCTAGAGACGCGAGGCTAGAACACTAACAAAATCACGACGCTGCACGTAAACAAGAGAGGAGCACGCTCTGAATTTTTTTTCTTTTCTTTCACTTTTTTTGCACTTTTTTCTCTTTTTTTGCTCCGCAACAATTTTTTTCGAAAAAGTCTACAAATGGTCTAAAAACTGCCTAGCCAGAATTTTCCAGATTAGTTCTTTTTTGAGTTTGGAACTATTTTTCTACTGCAGGTAGCACGGAAGTTGGGGAGTCCGACCATGTCACGACTCGGAGTATGGCGTGATCTCGAAATCCAAAACAGAGTAAGAAAGTATTGGACTCGGAATGGTGGCGGAGATGAATCTGGTGGAACTCGGACTGGTGGCGGCGATTAATCTGGTGGAACTCGGATTGGTGGCAGATATATGTTGCAGGTGGACTCGGATTGGTGTGATGGCGGAGGATAGGTGGTGGCGTATATGGACTCGGATTGGCGGTGAATATGTGGTGGTGGTATATGGCAGCGGCGATGGCGGCGGCATGACAACCTGTGAACAAAACTGGAAACTCTAAGGGACTAGACGCTAAGACCTGCAACTAGACACGACAATGCAACCGCAAATTCAACAAAACAAAATACTAAAAAAGACTATGCAAAGGCTCAGACTGGTTCGCATATGATGAACTAACCCTAATTTTTGTGGCTTTTTGGTGGACAGTAGGTATGAAGAACAGACTCGATCTAAACTACGAAAAACTATAAAATCTCACCAAGCAACCTGGAAATCTGATACCACTTGATAGAGGCAAAGGTGTCTCTTATTTTGATGAGATGGTGGCTTTCGTTTTGGAGGAAGTCGACATTGATGATCCGACTACGAACGTGCGAGGACGTCGCGCCTTAGCAATCGCTAAACCAACTCCGAGAGGATATTGACCACGCCGGAGCACGATCAACCTGGCCACGAAGTTGTTTCCTGTAGGCAATCGAAGAACAAGCAAGAAACTAAGATTGCAACATGGATATTGTGAATATAATAGGAAAGCTTTATTGTTCAAGGTGGGGTTCTGTGACGCCTTTGTCCGGTCGTTGAATACAAACGAAGTACGTGAAGTTGCAGCTATGGCGAACTTTAATCTAAACAAAACCCAAAGTCTAAACCATTCCCTATGGGCTGTATATATGGAGCAAGAGGGGGGGTGGATTTCGTGGCCCTTGGAGGAGGGGTCCGAAACAAAACCTAACTCTTGTTTCCCCACACATACAGACTCTAAAAATAGCCTATACTTATGTATTTCAAAATTACATGGGCCTGGCCCAATAATAAGGTGACACAGCACCTAGAATAGCCCCTGGACGAAATTTATGAAGTGATATCTTGTATATTTCGTCCAAGGCTTCATGCCCTCCTCATGGTGGCTTCAAAGTCCTGAAATCATCACTTGCAACTCTGTTCTTGTTCCCCTTGCGCATGCCATCATCTCCATGCTTGGTCTTGCTCCAGTGTTCATCCCTCTTATCCATGCCAGGCCCTTCATTTGTAAGCAAAACAAATGTATCCAATTTAGGCAGCATCACATTCTCATGAACATTAGAATCATTACCAAGAAACATAAGTACCTGATAATTTAATTGGCGTGCGTGAGCTGTAGTAATTGGTCCAATATATGTAGAAGTAGGGGCTGTGGGTGTAACAATGGTATTGATGTCCTCATCACATGGTCTTCAACGATGATTGTACATATGACTCCATGAGTGAAGGAGAAATGGAAGCCCTTGAGAATGTGGCCATGCACCGGCAAGTGAACGAGGATGAAGATGATCAAGTCTTTTGTGACGAAGATTCTAGCCCCGCTCTTGTTGTCTCCAAGGTCTTGATTCTTCAACATCAACAAGATGAAGTCCAAAGATGCCATATCTTCCACACCAAGGCCAGCATCAATGGAAGGTCCGTGAAGGTCATCATCGATGGAGGTAGTTGTCATAACTTGGCAAGTGAATAACTATGCTCCATGCTCCAATTGGTCAAATGAAGCACCCGCATCCCTACAAGGTTCAATGGCTAAGAGACTCCAGCACTATCCAAGTCGATCATATGGTGCAAGTTTCCTTCAAGATCAGAGATTATAAAGACACTTTGGAGTGTGATGTCGTTCCAATGTCCGTTTGCCTCCTTCTTGGACGGCCATGGCAATTTGACCAAGGCATCATCCACAACGGGCATACAAATCACTATAGCTTCAAGATGAAGGGAAAGAAGTACATGCTACGACCTATGTCTCCAAGATAAGTGATCGCCGACAAGCAAGCCACCCATCGTGAAGAGAATAGTGAGAGAGCGAACCACCAAAAAGAGAGTGAGCACAACAAGCCCAAATTGAGTGCCTCCACAATGAGCGACAAGAAAAATCTAATGTTAATTGCCACCAAAAGTGAGATGAGAGAAGTGTGTGAGAACCCATCAAGTGTTATGCACTATGTCCTTTTGTGCAAGGATGAGGCACCAAAAACTAACACCTCTCACAATCTACCTTTAGTGTTATCTTCTCTATTACATGAATTGCAAGACATTTTCCCCGACGAACTACCTTTGGGTCTACCTCCACTACGAGGCATCGAACACCGCATCGACCTCATCCCCGGAGCACCCCTTCCTAAAAAGGCTCCCTACCACGTCAATCTCAGGGAAACCAAGTGTAACGCCCCCGATTTAACATTCCATAATTGTAACTCCAACCCTTGGCATTTCTGGCTATGTAATATGCTATATCCTTCGTGGTTGGGTTTTGTCCTCGTTTTTTCTTTTTGTTCGTGTCATGCATTTCATCTCATGTCATCATGTGCATCTCATTTGCATTCATGTTGGTCTCATGCATCCGATCATTTTCCCCGTTGCCCGTTTCGGAATCCGACACTCACACATGCACCCGTTGTACACCTCGGATTTTGTTTCGTGAGCGGGAGAAAACGTTCTCGGAATGGGACGAGATTTGTCGAGTGGCCTTGGTACATCACCGGGAGGCCGCCTGTCAAATTTCGTTCCATTTGGAGGTCGTTTGATGCCCCAACGGTTAACCAGGTAACCATAAAACCCCCTATCTTTGCAGCCCAGCATCCCTCCACAACAGCCCACTAGCCCATCTAAACCCCCTCCATGCTCTCCATCATTGGATCACGATCGTGTGGGCGAAAACCACACCTCATTTGGACTCTCCTAGCTCCCTCTACCTATATATATATGCCCCCCCCTCCTCAAATTGCGGACGAAACCCTAGCTCCACACTCTTCCTCCGCACCGGACACGTTCGGACGATGCTGGACTTGTCTGCCACCACCCCTCGATGAATCTGAAGTAGCCACGTGTCCGCCGCACTGCCGTCTCACCCGCGCCCCGCCGCCATCCCGCCGGGGCCCGTAGCCGGCCCGCCCTGGGCCGATCTGGGCTCGGGGGAGCCCACGTGCCGCCGCCCTTCATCCCGCCGCCGCCATGCGCCGCCTCCCGCTCGCTGCCGCCACCGCCCGTGCACCCCACCACCGGCCGGATCCCGCCGCCTCCCTCGCCGGATCCACCTTCCCCATCATCCGTCGGCCGCCTCCCTCGGTGAAGCACCTGCTCCGACCTTGCGCGGAGCACCTCCACACGATCCACCGCGCTCGACCCGATCCCCTATGCCGCCATTGACTTTTCTCTCGAGGTCGAAATTTCTCCAAGTCCCAAAATTCCTATTTGATGTGCCCATGTTTGTCATGTCATATCTCCATGCATATAGCTCCGATTTGCGCATGTGGTATATAGAAATGTTCGTCTCGTGATTCTCTTCATGTTTGTGTCATTTGCATGCATGTTACTGTCCATATGGATGCCTTATTCTTCGTTGCAAAAGTGTTATATGATGTTGTCTGCTGGAATTCATCATAACTTGTTGATTTGTCATTTTCATTGCATTTTGCGTGTGCATCCTTTGAGCATCATGTCTACATGTTTTAGGAGCATCTTCATGTCATCTTTGAAGTGGTGTAAGCCTTGTATTTTTAAGAGCTCTGTGGTAACTAGCACAAGCACACAAAGTAGGCCACATGATGTTGCTGATTTCAGACACTTAGTATTTCTGCTGTCTTTTACTGTTACATTATGTTGCTATGTTGACTTGTTGCCACAAGTAGATCCATGCATATTTTGATGAAGTTCAGTAAGAGTGTTTTGAAGATATGGTTATGCTCTATCCATTCATGCCTCTGGTTGTAATTATGGAGTAGTGTAGCTTTTCATTACCCTTCTCTACTTTTACTAAATATTGTTGCTGGCAGATTGTTAACATGAAGTGCATTTTTGCCATATGTTTTGCTAGTGATCCATGCACCCTATGACTATGTTATTGCCATGTTTAGCTTCATAAATGTGTCTTCTTACTGATGGTTACCTTTTGATGCCATGAAATGCCTTGTGGTGAGTGGCATGAGCTTGCAAAGTTGCTATCATGAATCTGTTTCTGCCATGCTATGTTTTTCTACTAAGCCTGAAACTGTTCATATCACTTGCCATGTTTGCATTGACGCTACCATCTTTTCTGTGCATCTTTGGCTAAAGTTCAGTTAGGTAGTTTTGTTCATTGCCTTTAGTACTAGCATGCCATCCTCTTGTATGCCATGTTATGATCCTGTAGCATGTAGTTTACAATCTCTAAACATTGCTACCTAGTGCTGTTTATGCCATGTTTAGTATTTTCACCAAGTCTGTGAAACTGTTATCATTTGCATTTTTGCCATGCTCTTTTAGGCTTGTTCTAGCGTGTTCTAGCAGGAGCTCAGTGTTCATTATTTGTAGAGCTTCACTTGTAGTTTATTGTCATGTGGTTTGCTGCTATGTTGGAGTGTTGTAGCATAGTTCCATGATGCATCTTAAGTGCTATGATGCTGTTGAGAGTAGTTTTACATCGTTCTTGTTTTGTTCGTCATTTGCAAACCATGCATCCATTTTCGGCGATCCTTATATCGATTTTGACCAAAATCACTCAACCTTTCCAGCGGCATGCTTGGTTTTCCAAGTTGATGCCATGCTCACCTTTTCCCTTCCGGAGTACCCATATGCATTGCACATCATACCTTGCATCGCATGCCATGTCTTACATCATGTTGCTTGCGCATTGCACCGTGATTGATTGTTGTTCCGTTGCTTGTGTTCTTGCTTTGGGTAGAGCTGGGAGACAAGTTCATAAACGAGGAACCTATTGAGTACGTTTACGAGGAGAAAGCTTTTGACAACCCTGAGAACTTCGCAGGCAAGATGACCATTACCCCCGATATCACTTCTATCTTTGCTTGCTAGTTGTTCGTTCTATTGCTATGTCACGCTACCTACCACTTGTTTATCATGCCTCCCATATTGCCATGTCAAGCCTCTAACCCAACTTCCTAGCAACCATTGTTTGGCTATGTTACCGCTTTTGCTCAGCCCCTCTTATAGCGTTGCTAGTTGCAGGTGCCTTGCAGGTTGGTCCGTGTTGGAACATGGTTATGTTGGATATCACAATATATCTTATTTAATTAATGCATCTATATACTTGGCAAAGGGTGGAAGGCTTGGCCTTTTGCTTGGTGTTTTGTTCCACTCTTGCCGCCCTAGTTTCCATCATACCGGTGTTATGTTCCTTGATTTT
Source organism: Triticum aestivum (assembly GCF_018294505.1). Classification (NCBI taxonomy): domain Eukaryota; kingdom Viridiplantae; phylum Streptophyta; class Magnoliopsida; order Poales; family Poaceae; genus Triticum; species Triticum aestivum. The sequence goes on along the minus strand of NC_057803.1, from coordinate 321,205,597 downwards.
GCGTTCCTTACACGGTTGGGGTTATGGGACCCCCTTGACAGTTCACTTTGAATAAAACTGCTCCAACAAGGCCCAACCTTGGTTTTACCATTTGCCTAATAACAACTAATTTTTTTTCCTAAGGAGTAATTAACCTAAGGATCATCTTAATTCAACCACAAGGACAGTGTTCCTCTGAGTGCTGGTCCAACCTAGGCGATGTCCGGCGCCCCCTGGGCAACCCGAGTCTCAGCCAACCTGACGTCTTGCCCATACGGTGTGCCCTGAGACGAGATACGTGCAACTCCTATCGGGATTTGTCGGCACATCGGGCGGTCTTGCTGGTCTTGTTTTACCATTGTCGAAATGTTGTGTGACCGGGATTCTGAGTCTGATCGGTTGATTCAGGGAGAAGGAATATCGTTCGTTGATCATGAGAGCTTGTGATGGGATAAGTTGGGGTACCCCTATAGGGTATAAACTTTCGAGAGCCATGCCCACGGTTATGTGGTAGATGGGAATTTGTCAATATCCGGTTGTAGATAACTTGACACTTGACTTAATTAAAATGCATCAACCAGGTGTGCAACCATGATGGTCTCTTTTCGGTGGTGTCCCGGAATTGAACACGGTTGGGTTATGTATGAACGTAAGTAGTTCAGGATCACTTCTAGTTTTATGACCATTGCGTAGTTTCTCATCTTACTCTTGTACTCGTATGTTAGCCACCAGATTTGCTTAGCGCTTGCTGCAACTCCACCTCGTAACCACATCCTGCCTATAAGCTTAAATAGTCTTGATCTCGTGGGTTTTGAGATTGCTGATTCCTCGTGACTCACGGATACAACCAAAACAGTTGAAGGTGCCGATGATACCAGTGCAGGTGATGCCACCGAACTCAAGTGGGAGTTCGACGAGGACCTTGGCCCTTACTACGTGTCTTTTCCGGATGATCAGGAGTGGTGCCCAGTTGGGAGGGATTTAGCATTTGGGGTTGTCTTCTTTTCATTTGGATTCGTCTGTAGTCGGACTACGTGTGTACACCGAATGATGTATGAATTATTGGATCGCCGTGTGACGTGGCGATTGTAAGCCAACTATTTATCCTTGTTCTTGTACATGGGATTGTGTGAAGATGACCCTTCTTGCGACACAACCAAAATGCGGTTATGCCTCTAAGTTGTGCCTCGACACGTGGGAAATATAGCTGCATCTTGGGCGTCACAAGTTGGTAATCAGAGCGGTCCCCGACTTAGAATCCCCCTACTTGATCGAATCGGTGACGTTGTTGAGTCTAGAACAAAAACTGTTTTGAGTCTTAGGATTATATATATCGGAGAGTAGGATTCTGTTTACTCCTCAGCCCCCTTTGTCGCTCTTGTGAGGTCTCCTAACGTAGATGTTTTGACTTTCCTCCCCTCATTTTCACTATAAAAAATTAGGATCACGCGGGTATCTTGGGATCATTCTGATATTCTTGTGACGAGAACATTGTTCTTGGTGCCTCCTGACATTTAGGAGTTGTGGTAGTGTCCCGGGGAGTTGAGCTCTGAGGTGTTGTCGTCACATTTTATCGTTGCAGTTCTGGAATACCTGAGTTCGCCGCCATCGAATATCTCTTTTATGCAGTTAGTGGTGAGATAACCTCGATGCCACCCAGTACTTGGGAGGGAGTTCGGGAGTATTGCCACAGCCCGTATAACGGATGCTTTTCATAGGTTTTGTTACACGATTTCCGGAGTTTTCTTGGTTATGTGTTGACGGATGGATATAGTTTGAGTGTAGGGCTTGTTATATATTGTGCCTCCCTGTATCCCCAACACCAGATTGCATAATGAGAAAGTTTTGGGAGTGTATAGGTGGGAATTCAAGTATCTCTTAGTTATTCTTCTCGTAGATAATTCATATGTGATTGGGTGATCCTTACCACTTATTTGTTCCAGTCGTACCTTGTGGTTTCTTTCATCAACCTTTATCTAAGTGGCTTCTCACCTTAATGGTCATGTAATGTTAACTTTGGAATTCATTCGTTCAATCTTTGTTCAAATGTTTATTGTGAAGACTATATGTTGCAATTTCTATCCGTTGATTCAGCTTGTCAATCTGTCTTCAGGATGGCTCCTCCAATGCGTCTGAATCCGGACCGCAATGGTGGGGATCAGGCGAACCATCCACCTCCGCCACTCCTCCGCCTCCGGAGGCATGGCAAGCTATCATGGCAGCCACTAATGCCAATACTCAGATACTTTTGCAACTCTTGCAAGAGCGCAACCAAGGCCAAGGCAACCAAGGTCAAGGGAAATTCAACAATCAGCCTTAGTTTGCTACCCTCAACTAGTTCCTTGCAAATCAACCAAAGTCTTTCAGCAACTGTGCCGAGGCCATGGACACCGATGATTGGCTCATGGACATCAGCAAGCATTTTGAATGTAGCAATGTCAGGCCTGAGAACTTTGTCAAGATCGCTTCTTTTCAGCTCAAGGACCAAGCAGCTGACTGGTATCAGCAATACAAAGATTCCAGAGGGGCCCGACCGATTACCTGGACTGACTTCTACCGGGACTTTAAAGCTCATCACATTTCAACTAGTGTTTTTGAGAGCAAGCGTGAGGAATTCCGCAATCTCAAGCAAGGAAGCATGTCCGTGTATCAATACAACATCCAGTTTCAGAAACTTGCTCGCTTCGCAAGGCAGGACGTTCTTGATGAAAAGAGCATGATCTATCACTTCAGGGGTGGCCTCAGAGAGTATCTGCAGTTAGCTCTCATTCTTGTTGAGCCTACTCAGTTCGATCAGTTCTATAACATGGCCCTCGAGCAAGAAGGTTCTCAGCTCAAGTGTGAGGCTTCAAAGAAGAGAATCAGGGATGCAGTTCAATCATCTTCTTCCTCACAAGTGGCAGCTAAGCAACAGAAGTTCTGGCTTCCTACGCCTCCTCCGTTTCGTCAGCCCTACCAGCAGAAGAACAAAGGTGGCCATGGATCTTCCCACCCACCCAATCCAGGTTATCAGAACAAGTCTCAGACTCAAGCTCCAAAGACAGGTCCTCCTAATCCTTATCATCGTCCGCTCTCAGAGGTTACTTGCAACAAGTGTCAGCAGAAAGGTCACTATGCAAACAAGTGCTTCAACCAAAGGCGCCTTCCGCCTCCTCCTCCTGTGAGGTCTTCAAGCAATGCAGCGGTCAAGCATAATCCCAAGTCTGTAAGGGTGAACATGATGAATGCATCTCAAGCAGAGGATTCTTCAAAAGTGATCATGGATAATCTTCCAATTAATGATATTCTTGCAAAAGTCTTATTTGATAGTGGTGCATCTATTTGATTCATATCAAGGCCTTTTGCATCCATGCACAATTTGCATATTGTTGATCTACCTAGGCCGATATCAGTTTCCTCTTCGGGTTTGTTCATGAATACCAAAATTATGGTCCCGGATGTTGGCATCAAGATGCGCAACTATAAATTTCTGGCTTCTCCAATGGTTCTTGGCGACTCGAATATTGATCTAATTCTTGGCATGGATTGTCTTTCTCAGCACAAGGCTTCCCTTGATTGTGCTACCAGGGAGATTGAATCGACACACTCTTCTGAGGACGTGATCATCTATGCCACTCGTGATGAAACCATTCGGTTGTTTTCTCTCAATGAGAAGGGCGAGTTAGATGCAATTTCTCAGATTCTAGTTGTTTGCGAGTACCAAGATGTCTTTCCAGAAGAGCTTTCGGGTATGCCTCCTCACCGGCATGTTGAGTTCGTTATCAATATTGAGCCCGGTACTGAACCCGCTTGCAAGCGTCCATACAAGCTTGGGCCAAAGGAGCTGAAAGAATTGAAGAAACAGGTCAATGAACAAGAGCGTCTGGGTCTGATCAGACCGAGTTCATCTCCGTGAGGTTGTGGTGTTCTTTTTGTCCAGAAGAAGGATGGCATGGACCGACTTTGCGTCGATTACCGTCCATTGAACAAGAAAACAATCAAGAACAAGTATCCACTTCCCAACATCAATGAGCTATTCGAGCAACTCAAAGGTGCAAAGGTGTTTTCCAAGGTTGACCTCCGTATGGCTTATCATCAGATTCGCATTCGTGAAGAAGATATCCCCAAGACAGCTTTCAGAACAAGATTTGGTTCTTATGAATATACTGTCATGTCTTTTGGCCTCGTTAATGCTGCTCCAACTTTCTCTCGTATGATGAACTTCATCTTCAACCCCTACACAAATGAATTCATCCTGGTGTATCTCAACGATATCTTGGTGTTCTCCAAGAATAAGAAGGATCAAGCCAAGCATTTGCGATTGGTGCTTGACAAGATCAGAGAGTATCTATTCTACGTGAAGTTTTCCAAATGTGAGTTTTGGCTTGATGAAGTTCTTTACCTTGGTCACATCATCTCCGCCAAGGGCATCGTTGTTAATCCGGAGAAGGTTTCTGCAATTGTCAACTAGGAACCTCCTCAGAATGTCAAGCAGCTCCAAAGTTTCCTTGGGCTTGCGAGCTATTGCCGAAGATTCGTTGGGCTTGCGAGCTATTGCCGAAGATTCGTTGAGAATTTCTCAAAGATTGTGAAGCCTCTTTCCAACCTCCTCCAGAAGCATGTCAAGTATTCCTGGACTCCTGAGTGTGACGTTGCTTTCAATACTCTCAAAGATAAGCTCGTCTCAGCTCCTATCCTAGCTCCTCCTGGCGAGTCCAAGCCATTCGAAGTTTTCTGTGATGCCTCATTGCAAGGTCTCTGTGCCGTGTTAATGCAAGAGAAGAAAGTTGTGGCCTATACTTCTTGTCAGTTGAAGCCAAACAAAAGGAACTACCCCACTCACGATCTTGAGTTGGCAACAGTTCTCCATGCATTAATAACATGGAGACATCTCTTGTTGGGAAGGCAGGTGGACATTTTCACCGATCACAAGAGCCTCAAATATATATTCACTCAACCCAACCTCAACCTCAGGAAAACTCGTTGGGTCGAAATGATTCAAGAGTACAATCCAAGTATTGAATATACTCCAGGCAAGGCCAATGTGATTGCAGATGCTTTGAGCAGAAAGGCTTATTGTAACAGCTTAATTCTCAGTCCATTCCAACCGGATCTTTGTGAAGCTTTTCGAAAGCTCAACCTCCAAGTTATTCGTCAAGGTTTTCTTTCCAACCTTCAAGTCACTCCAACTTTGCAAGATCAAATTCGTGAGGCACAACTCCTTGATCCCATGGTGAAGAAGGTGAAACACGGTATTGCCAAGGGCTTACCCAAATACAACTGCTATCGCATTGATGACAAGGACACCTTATTCTTCGAGGACAGGACTATGGTTCCTAAAGGAGATCTAAGGAAGATCATAATGAACGAAGCGCACAATTCTCTTCTTTCCATTCATTTAGGTAGTTCGAAGATGTACCATGACCTCAAGCAGTCGTATTGGTGGACTTGAATGAAGCGAGAGATTGCTCAATTCGTGAATGAATGTGATGTCTGTCGAAGGGTGAAAGCAGAACATCAACGACTAGCTGGTCTCCTCCAACCTCTTGCTATTCCAGAATGGAAGTTTGATCATATCGAAATGGACTTTGTCACTGGCTTCCCAAAGTCCAAATGTGGGAATGATGCTATCTTCGTTGTCATCGACAAGCTTACAAAAGTGTTCATTTCCTTCCAATCAAAGAATCTATCACAGCAGCTCAGTTGGTAGAGCTATACACCTCCAGAATTGTCTCGTTGCATGGAATTCCACAATTGATCTCTTCAGACCGTGGAAGAATTTTCACTTCCAAGTTCTGGACTCCTTCCAGAAGGCCATGGGCACCAACATTCACTTCCTCACGGCTTTCCATCCTCAAACAAGTGGCCAAGTCGAGCAAGTCAGTCAAATCCTCGAAGACATGCTCAGAGCTTGTGTCATCTCTTTCGGTATGAAGTGGGAAGATTGTCTCCCATATGCCGAGTTCTCCTACAACAACAGCTTCCAAGCAAGTTCGGGCAAGGCCCCATTCAAAATTCTATATGGCAGAAAGTGTCGTACTCCTCTCAATTGGTCCAAGACTAGTGAATGCCAACTTGTTGGCAACGACTTGATCACAAAAGCTGAAGAAATGTGTAAAGTCATCCGTGAAAATCTCAAAGCAGCACAATCGCGCCATAAGAGTTACTATGATAGCAAGCACCGTGACTTGGCTTTTGAGATCGGAGACCATGTCTATCTCCGGGTCTCTCCAATGAGAGGCACTAGACGCTTCGGTATCAAAGGGAAGCTTGCCCGAGGTACGTGGGTCCTTTCAAGATCATTGCAAAAGTGGCGACCTTGCCTATGAACTCGAGCTTCCATCCAACTTCGCAAATGTGCATGATGTGTTTCACGTGTCACAGCTTCGCAAATGCTTCAAGACCCCCGAGCGCACTATCAACTTTGAAGACATTGATCTCCAAGAAGACTTGTCTTATCATGAGCATCTCGTCGCTATTCTTGAAGAAACCGAGTTCGCAACAAGTCAATCAAATTCCTGAAACTTAAGTGGTCTCACCATTCCGATCGAGAAGCCACACGGGAGCGCGAGGATCACCTCCATTCCGAATATCCAAAGTTCTTTCAGTCCTAGATCTTGGGTCGAGATCCTCTTGTAGTGGTGGAGAGTCATAACGCCCCGGATGTAACATTCCATAATTGTAACTCCAACTCTTGCCATTTCCGGCTATATGATATGTTACATCCTGCGTGGTTGGGTTTTGTCTTTGTTTTTGCTTTTTGTTCGTGTCATGCATTTCATCTCACGTCATCATGTGCATCTCATTCGCATTCGTGTTCCTCTCATGCATCCGGTCATTTTTCCCGTTGTCCGTTTCGGAATCCGACACTCACCCATGCACCCGTTGCACCTGTCGGATTTCGGGTTCCGGCAGACCCTTAAGGTTCGAACTCTGGGGTGCGCACGGAGATCTTTCCCCTACTGACTCGCGCTTCTATGGCTCGCAAGAAACCTAGGCTGGAAAGAAGAACACTCAAGGCACACGAGGTTTATACTGGTTCGGGCCACCGATGTGGTGTAATACCCTACTCCATTGTGTGGTGTGGTGGATTGCCTCAGGGGCTGATGATGAACAATACAGGGGGAAGAACAGCCTCGCGAGAGGTGTTATTGAGCTGGTGTGGTGTGTTCTACTCGGTCTGGATCTACCTCTCTCTTCCTCTTCTCTCTTTTTCTCTTTTCTTCTCTTCTCTTTTCTCTGGTGGTTAGTCCTATTTATAGAGGCCCTGGCCCTCTTCCCAAATAATGAGTGGGAAGGGCGCCAACAATTGGCCACATTGTAGGGGAACATCTAGTACAAGTTATCCTGACCAAAGGTGGTCTTCGGCTGCCAAAAGCACTTATGATGACGCCGTCTTGGGCTCCATGGTGACCTCCATCCTGCCTCTCTGTTGGTCTTGGTCTCATTGCACCGGAATGCTAACCTTTGCCCGATGCCTTGGCCTGCGCTTGCTCCCTTTGCACCGAAGGGGAAACAAGGACACTGCGTAGGCCGGCGCCCGCCTAATCTCGATCGTCATGGCTTGCGTCATGGGCTCCTTGCGAGGCACCCTTGCCTTGATCTCTTCGCCTCCCCGCGAGCCTGCCTGATGAGGTTGCTCCTAAGGAAGCCTCCTGTCGTCCGCCCCGCAAGGCCTGGCCCCTTGCGAGGGTCTTGAGCTTGAGCTGATGAAGCTGGGCCGCACTGGGCCCCCACTCGAGCCACGTTGCAGGCCGCAGGCAGGCAAGTGTGGGGACCCCCATTCCCAGAACGCCGACAGTAGCCCCCGGGCCCAAGGCGCGCACGGGCTTGGCTTAGCAGAGAAGCGAAGGGGCAAGCGCGAAGCGCCATGGGCCCCAATAGCATGCGGCCTTGGGCACCACATGGCGATTGATTGGACGTGGGCGTCTGCGCTTCCCCACGACGCCTCGGCAACCGCTCGACTTGACAAGTCCCTACATGCAGAGAAATGGGTTATGATTACCTACGATCGTGGTGGCCGGAGGTTGGCCTTCCCCGGCTATAAGTACGAGGCCGCGTGAACCTCGTTAGCTTATCCCTTCCTGCTACTCATTTCCTTCTTCTTCCTCGTCCTTGCTTCTCCCTACGCCAATGGCACCAATCCGCCGGTTTTCTGCATAAGAGAAGGGAAAGGCCCCCCGAGAAGGTCCTGACCCTCTTCCGTCGAAGAAACGGCTAGTCCCCTGCCGCCGAGATGAGGGTGCTTGGCAGGAGGCATCGAGTCCCTGGTACGAGCGTCCGCCGCCTGGGTTTCCACTGCCCTTGTACGCCCGAATCGAGGGCCCTGGGGAAGAGGGCGTCGAGCAACACCGAGGGTGCCGCCGCCGACGCCGGCGAGTCACGATGGTGCGCATCGTTCCTCCTGGAGTCCGCACCGAAGGCTCCTCCTGTGAGATCGTGCTTCACGCCACCATGCCCCCATGCTCTTGGATCCGCCTTCCTCCCTCCTTCGCCTTCGAGATGCCGCCGAGCGGGTCTCTGGAGCTCTGGCTGCAGCACGCTGACTGCAGCACCCTCGCGACCGGAGCGGAAGTCGCGGTCGTCGCTCCGGGCAAGGTCTACATGACCCGGGGCTGGGGTGACATCGCCCAGGTCTGTCGGACGGAGGGTGCCCTCGTAATTCATCTTGAATACGACGGTGCCTCACTGATGTTCTTCAAGGTCTTCGATGCTGAAGGACGCCAGTTGGAGTGCTGCCCCAAGGGAAGCGGCAGGGGCATCGGACTGGCGAGGACCTGGCCTGCCCATCGGCCCTCCAGCAGCCCTTCAGGTGGCAGCGGGGGAGCTGGGGAATCCAGTGGCTCCCCCGAGCTTCTCATGACTCCGGAGATGAGCGACGACAGCTACGAGCCTTCGAGCTTGCGCCGTGCTCAGAGTAGGGCAACTGCATCGGGCCGCCAACGCCACTGATCTGGGTGGGGTTGGCGCCGGGCAGTCCACTGTTGATGATGGCGTCGCTTGCGGAGGCGCGGGCAATTAGCGTTCCTTAGGATTAGCACCTTTTGTTCCCTGCGACGAATCGAAGCAACATCCTGCGGGGGTATGTAAGGCGCATGCCATGTCTTTTGCGAACATTATATCCCTAATATGAATCGATGCCAGATGCTTGCCCTATCCCGGCTCGGCTCCTCCTTTCTATCCTCACGAGGACTTAGCGCTCTACGCTGACAGGTCCCAGTCCCCAGGCAGGCTTCAGCCGTCGCTAGTATGCCAGGTCGCGATGTCGTGGTCAAGGCCAGGAGGTGAGCGGCCCGAGGTCCAGTAAGAGCCCACGAGTCGTGATGCTCGGGAGGTCCCCTTTAGCGCTCGAGCAGCACTCGCTGGGCAAGAAAGGAAGGCAACGTCATCATGACAGAGCTGCACTAGGCGAGGGTTTGGTGCTGCGTTGGTCCAGCTCCTGTAAGGGCGTGACTTATCTTGAGTTTGGAGTAGTTCTTCGACGGGGCGCCCGGCCCGAGTGGCGGTAGCTGAGGTGCTGCTGGGTTAGGTCCTCGCGAGCTTCCTCCCACTTCCCCACACTTTCCTTAATGCTCTACGTCCTCAGGTCCCGGCCCTCGAGCGAGCTCAGCCGCCGCTGGTATGACAGGTCGCGATGCCGTGGGTCAAGGCCAGGGGGTGAGGGCTGGAGAGCCAGTAGGAGCCCATGAGTCGCGATGCTCAGGCGTCGCCCTTTTAACGTGCAAGCGGTCCGTGCCGGAGAGAGAGGGAGAGATAGCCCACGATGTCCCCAACATTGCTCCTGGAGTGGGTCCTGCATACCAATCATAAGGAGAGACAAGATCTGTCGCTACGGTTGCCAGCCAACCATTGGTCGCTCCGAGGGAGTGATTGGGGCAGTGAGGGCCTGGTGAGGTGGCGCCTTGCGGGGCTGCCGCGGCCAGAGCTCGACCACTTAGATTTATCAGCGTTGAAGGGACAGACCCGTACGCAGACATCGTGCCAGGGCGAGCGGCTCCATGGGTAGATGTCAATCGAGCAGGCGATTAGGTCACGTATGTTAAGTATGAAGGAGCAAATCCGTTTAAGGTAGATGCGGGGAAAGTAGACGCCGCTGGGCCAGGCCCGAGAAGCTTGGGGATGATGCAGCCCGAGGGCCGCTCCCAGCAAGGTAGGTAAAGAGCGTAAGCAAAACGGATACATGCCGCAGGGACGGACCCATGCGACATGGGAACGACACGGCCCTGTGGGCTCTCCCAGCTAAAAATGGAACTTGAAAGATGTCACCTGATGCCGTTGAAGATGAAGTGATGCAGAAGAAGTGCGCAACGCGCGGTGAAGACGTCGACCCTCACGAGCCCCCAGGCCCAGGAGCCTCGGGAGGCTCCGGGGGCACGGGTAGGTCTTCGAGGGCCATCTCCACCTCCACCAGGACCACACAATGCCTGACCTCCTGACCCTCCAGCATGCTCCTGAGCAAGCGCTGATGAGCGGCGACCGCGTTCGGCAGGCCTAAAGGCATGCGAATGTAGCCGTGAGGTGGACCCTCGCAACACCCCACGCGCGAAGGCCAGAGGCGCTCCTGAGACGCGGCTCGGTTGAGCCCTGGCACGTCGATGCAGGCGCGCAGCCCACCATCCTCGCCTGGATGTGGGGCCACGGCGGGCAAGCAGCGGCTGTCGCGCATGACTCTCGACTCCTGTAGCTCCTGGGTGTTTCCTGCGATGAACTCCTGAGGGTTTGGTCTTCCTTGCCTCGTACCTTCCTAAGGGAAACATGCCTGGAAGCACCCCTCCAAGTGGTGCCCGAATGCCTCCCTCGTGACCTTGGCAAAGTTGGTGGTTGTCCAAGAAAGAGGCCCCAAGACCTGCCTGAGGAGGGCGCCAGGCGCGCTTCCCTATGCGACAAAGGGTGGCGCTCCCTGAACGGGCGCAAATCCTGACGCAACGCCTCCGGAGGCGCCTGCCTCCTTATGGCTTGGGCCAGGCGAAGCCTTCTTCTTCTTAAGGGCCGCCTTGGGAAGTCTTCCGCTCCTGTGATCTGGGTCTTCGATTGCTGCAGCTTGGAACGCACGCTTAAGTGAACACACCACGTCCCTTTCCTCATAGGGTACGGTGATGACTCCACCGCTTCCTGGCATCTTGAGGACATTGTAGCCATGGTGAGTCACCACCATGAACTTGGCTAGGGCTGGGTACCCGAGGATGGCGTTGTATGGCAGGAGAATGTGGGTGAGGTCGAAGTCGATGAGCTCGGTGCGGTAGTTGTTGCGATGCCCAAAGGTGACTGGCAGGCGAACTTGCCCTATCGGAATAGTGGAACCATCAGTGACTCCTGAGAAAGGCTCGGTTGGCTGGAGCTGATCATATGACACTTGGAGATTGTCGAACATCTCGACGGACAGGACGTTGAGTCCTGCTCCGCCATCAACGAGGGTCCTGGTGACCTGCACATTGCTGATGACTGGGAGCAAAGCATCGGGAGGACTCCGGGCGTCGCCGCGCACTTGAGCTGATCCGCTGAGCTGAACGTGATGGCGCACGCAGACCACCTGAGAGGGTGCGTGGCCTCAAGCTTGGGGAGGACTGCATTCACCTCGCGAGCAAACTGCTTGAATATGCGCTGTGATGCTGGGGCCTGGGTGCCACCCAAGATGCAAGCGATTGCGCGCGGCTCCTGGAAGTCCCCAGCCCCCTCGTCTTGATGTTGGTATTCGTTCCTTCTTGGTGGTGGCGGTAGAGGAGGGAGGCCTGCGTTGCCGTGCAGACGATCCTCACGAGGTTGATCCCTCCAACCTCCCTCGCGTGGCTGGTCCTGCCAGTGATCCTTGCAAGGTCGGTCACGCCACCCTTGGCGAGGGCCACGGTCTTCCCATAGTCCTCCACCTCTTCCTCCTCGTCCATAGCCCCTGTCGTTGCGCTCGGGGCATCGGCCGATACGCCCATCTCGCACGGCCCTGAGCTATATCCAATTTAGGCAGCATCATATTCTCATGAACATTAGAATCGTTACCAAGAAACAGAAGTACCGGGTAATTTAATTGGTGTGCGCGAGCTCTAGTAATTGGTCCAGTATGTATAGCAGCAGGGGTTGTGGGTGTAACAATGGTACTGATGTCCTCATCAGCCTCCCTCGTCGGAGCACCTGCTCCGACCTCGTAGGACCATCTCCACCCGATCCACCGCGCTCGACCTGATCCCCTGCGCCGCCATTGACTTTTCTCTCGAGGTCGAAATTCCTCTTAAGTCGTGAAATTCCTATTTCATGTGCCCATGTTTGTCATGTTATATCTCCATGCATATAGCTCTGATTTGCGCATATGATATATCGAAATGTTCGTCTCGTGATGCTCTTCATGTTAGTCTCGTTTGCATGCATGTTACTGTGAATATTGATGGCTTAATCTTATTTGCAAAAGTGCTATATGATGTTGTTTGCTAGAATTCATCATAATTTGCTGATTTGTCATTTTCATTGCATTTTGTGTGTGCGTCCTTTGAGCATCATGTCTACATGTTTTAGGAGCATCTTCATGACATCTTTGCAGTGGTGCAAGCTTTGTATTTTCATGAGCTCTGTGGAGAACAAGCCTGCAAAGTAGGCCACATGATGTTGCTGATTTCAGACACTTAGTATTTCTGTTGTCTTTTCCTGTTACATTATGTTGCTATGTTGACTTGTTTCCATAAGTAGATCCATGCATATTTTGATGAAGTTTAGTAAGAGTGTTTTGAAGATATGGTTATGCTCTATCCATTCATGCCTCTTGTTGTAAGTATGGAGTAGAATAGCTTGTCATTACCTTGCTCTACTTTTACTAAATATTGTTGCTGGCATATTGTTAACATGAATGCATTTTTGCTTTGTGTTTTGGTAGTGATCCATGCACCCTATGACTATCCTATTACCATGTTTAGCTTCATAAATGTGTCTTCTTACTATTGGTTACCTTGTGATGCCATGAAATGCCTTGTGGTGAGTGGCATGAGCTTGCAAATTTGCTATCATGAATCAGTTTCTGCCATGCTATGTTTTTCTACTAGGCGTGAAACTGTTCATATCACTTGCCATGTTTGCATTGATGGTACCATCTTTTCTGTGCATCTTTCGCTAAAGTTCAGCAAGGGAGTTTTGTTCATTGCCTTTAGTACTAGCATGCCATGCTCTTGTTTGCCATGTTATGATCCTGTAGCATGTAGTTTACTATCTCTAAACATAGCTACCAGATGATGTTTATGCCATGTTTAGTATTTTCACCAAGTCTGTGAAGCTATTATCATTTGCATTTTGGTCGTGCTGTTAGTGGGGTCTAGCAGGATCTCAATGTTCATGATTTGTAGAGCTTCACTTGTACTTTACTGCAATGTGCTTTGTTGCTATGTTGGAGTACTGTAGCATAGTTTCATGATGCATCTTAGGTGATATGATGCTGTTGAGCGCAGTTTTGCATCGTTCTTGTTTTGTTCGTCATTTGCAATCCGTGCATCCGTTTCCGGTTATCCTTATATCGATTTCGACCGAAATCACTCGAGCTTTCCAGTGGCATTCTTGGTTTTCCAACTTGATACCATGATCATCTTTTCCCTTCCGGAGTACCCATATGTATTGCACATCATACCTTGCATCACATGCCATGTCTTGCATCATGTTTCTTGCGCATTGCACCATGATTGACTGTTGTTCCGTTGCTTGTGTTCTTGCTTTGGGTAGAGCCGGGAGATGAGTTCATGAATGAGGAACCTGTTGAGTACGTTTACGAGGAGAAAGCTTTCGACAACCCTGATAACTTTGCAGGCAAGATGACCATTACCCCCGATATCACTTCTATCTTTGCCTGCTAGTTGTTTGATCTATCACTACGTCCCGCTACCTACCACTTGTTTATCATGCCTTCCATATTGCCATGTCAAGCCTCTAACCCACCTTCCTAGCAAACTGTCGTTTGGCTATGTTACCGCTTTTGCTCAACACCTCTTATAGCGTTGTTAGTTGCAGGTGCCTTGCAGGTTGTTCCATGTTAGAACATGGTTATGTTGCGATATCACAATATCTCTTATTTAATTAATGCATCTATATACTTTTCCAAATAGTGGAAGGCTTGGCCTTTTGCTAGGTGTTTTGGTCAACTCTTGCCGCCCTAGTTACCGTCATACCGGTGTTATGTTCCTTGATTTTGTGGTCCTTACGCGGTTGGGGTTATGGGACCCCTTGACAGTTCGCTTTGAATAAAATTCCTCTAGAAAGACCCAACCTTGGTTTTACCATTTGCCTAATAACAATTAAAATTTTGCCTAGGAAGTAATTAACCCAAGGATCATCTTAATTCAACCCCCGGGCTAGTGTTCCTCTAAGTGCTGGTCCAACCTGGGCGATGTCCGGCACCCCCTGGGCAACCAGGGTCTCAGCCAACCCAACGTCTTGCCCATCCGGTGTGCCCTGAGAATGAGATACATGCGACTCCTATTGGGACTTGTCGGCACATCCGGCGGTCTTGCTGGTCTTGTTTTACCATTGTGGAAATGTTCGTAACCGGGATTCCGAGTCTGATCGGGTGATTCTGGGAGAAGGAATATCCATCGTTGATCGTGAGAGCTTGTGATGGGCTAAGTTGGGACACCCTACAGGGTATAAACTATCGAGAGTTGTGCCCGCGGTTATGTGGCAGATGGGAATTTGTTAATATCCAGTTGTAGAGAACTTGACACTTGACTTAATTAAAATGCATCAACCGTGTGTGTAATCGTGATGGTCTCTTTTCGGCGGTGTCCCAGAAGTGAACACGGTTGGGTTATGTATGAACGTAAGTTGCTCAGGATCACTTATTGATCACTTCTAGTTTTATGACCCTTGCGTAGTTTCTTATCATACTCTTGTACTCGTATGTTATCAACCATATTTGCTTAGCGCTTGCTGCAACTCCACCTCATAATCACATCCTTCCTAGAAGCTTAAATAGTCTTGATCTCGTGGGTTTTGAGATTGCCGAGTCCTCGTGTCTCATGGATACTACCAAAAAGTTGCAGGTGCTGATGATACCAGTGTAGGTGATGCCACCAAACTCAGGTGGGAGTTCGACAAGGACCTTGGTTGTTACTATGTGTATTTTCCAGATGATCATTAGTGGTGCCCAGTTGGGACGATCGGGATTTAGCATTTGGGGTTGTCTTCTTTTCATTTGGATCTGTCCGTAGTCGGACTATGTGTGTACTCCGAATGATGTATGAATTATTTGATCATCATGTGACGTGGTGATTTTAAGCCAACTATTTATCCTTGTTCTTGTACATGGGATTGTGTGAAGATGACCCTTCTTGCGACAAAACTAAAATGCGGTTATGCCTCTAAGTCATGCCTTGACACGTGGGAGATATAGCCGCATCTTGGCCATTACACCAAGGAGATCCAATGACAAGTAAAACAACTCATCAAGAACGGCCATGTATGAATAAGTTTGAGCCCTTGTGCCATCCCAGTAATCCTTGTTCCCAAGAAAGATGGTACATATCACATGTGTTCCGCTTGTCGCCCTATCAATTCTATTAGTGTGTGTTATCATTCCCCCATTCCATGCCTAGATCAAGAAAATGTCAAATAGATATAAAAGAAAATAAAAGCATAATCACAAACCCAAAATAAGAACAGAGAGTGTTGGGGATATAACTACCAGGTATGACCCGCCCAGGAGGGGCCGGGTCAATCTTAATGGTGGGTTACTCAAAGAAGCCCGACGAGTATACAAGGCAATGGTTCATTATAAGACTTGTAGCAGGCCCAAGCCCAGAGGCGGATTAAGGCCCATAATTGTAAGCCACCATGTATGAGTAAGACTTGTAAAGTAAGACATGTAAAAGAAGTTACCGAGCCGGACATGTTGTATGAGCCAGCCGGGACTCTGTAGGCCGCCAGGCGTTAACCCGTGTATATAAGTGGACGACCCGGCGGCGGCTTAGGGCAAGAAACAACGGAACGAGAGCCAAGCTAGCGTATTTCGCTCCTTGCTCATCGAAACCTAGCAATACCAGAACAACTGGACTAGGCTTTACCTTCACCGCAAGGGGCCGAACCAGTATAAACCTCTCGTGTCCTTTGTCCCGATTAACCCCTTTAAGCTTCCTAGTTGCGATGGCTCCATGACTAAGTCCTTCCACTAGCGCATGGTGGATTTGAGTTCTTGAAGGGCAGCTTCAAAGGGCTCAAGGGATACGCTGTGGGCCGAATGACCAAGAGTCGTCGCGACAAGCACTACATCGACGATGCCGGCTTGGGCCCTGAGGCCGGCTCAATTGAGTACGGGTACCGGGTCCCCTTCGGCGTAGTCCATGTCTTCATCGGCCAGATCGGCGAGCCGGGCCCTGAGCCGGACATCTGCACCGACCTCATCAAGACGACTCAGCGTGCGAAACCCGCCCGGACTCATCCGGCCATAAGGCGTTCCTTCATGGGTTGCGTCCACAGAGGGGAGTTTTCTGAAGGATCTGTGGATGGCGGAGAGACGGCTGTCCACTCTAACGCCGAGTCGTCCACAGGTGAGACGGATTCATTGTATCAACTACAAGATGGCGGGGTTGGGGGCTCTTCCGATGGCAGCAATATTCTGGACCCCTTTGAGCCGCCGAATCGAGCCCGGGTATTCATGGCTGGCACTCAACCCGGTCAGAACTCTACGGCCGCGTCAGCGGTAACCACCAGATTGGCAGCAGCCGAGTCAGGAGACCCCGTGCGCCCACCGGCTCAGGTGCTGATGGATCTCATGGATAGGATGATGACCTTGTTGACCGCCGTGGTTGAACTGATAGACAAGGTTCAGCATGATGCAGAGGTGGCATGGTTACGTGGGGAGGTAACACAAGCCAAGGAGAATTTAGCAGCGGAGGACATAAGGATGGTTGCAGAGTGGGCGGCTCTGGATGCTCGTGCTCAGCAACTTCAAGCAGAGACTTTCCGGCTCTCGGTGGATCTAAATGCATCAAACGAGGTCATGAGGAGAAGGCACCAAAAGGCTCAATCATGTCTCCCTCTGACTTATGATCCTAGGAACATCTTCCACACACCTGGCGCTGGTCCCAGTAACCCGCCGGAGGCGAACCGGATCACAACACCCGGGACTGGGGCGCCAGTTCAGTCGCGGGCCATGGAACACCCTCGTGTGAATACTACTCTGCCTCATTACGCACCAATACCACCGGGTCACATTTCTAACCCTTTGGAGAATCTGATCGCTGCGTTGACTCGTTTGGCGGCTCTCCCGATGGAAGGCGACTCTCCAACAGTGATCGAAACACGAAGGGTCCGAGAACTTCTTCAGACGGCTCTGGCACAGCAAGATGCATACTCTTATAGTCGAGATAGAATCCATTCAACCCGTCGCCCAAGCTGGAGCCCGAGCTATAGTAGGCATATGGACTCAGCGGCCATGTCAAGCAACGCCCAACGCCGTAACCAACCACACATGCATGACCCGGCACAGGATGGAGCTCTTAACTTGGGGACCACGAGAGGATCCGTCAAGAGGTTGAGCGGGCGGTTCAACAGGCAGCTGAGCTGGCGGCTCACCAGGCTTTCCCGGTTTATCCAGCAACCTTTGTTGAAGCGGGTGTGGCCACAAGGACAGGTGTCCCTTGTGTGGTGTCGGCCCTACGTAATGAGCGTTTGCCAAAGGACTTTAAGGGGCCTCGTAAGGTACCTACTTACACAACCGACCTGCAGCCCGGGGCATGGATTCAAAGTTACGAGATGGCCATCAAGTAATTGGAGGTCAGTGACGCAGCAATGGCCAAGTAATTCACTATGATGCTAGATGGAACAGCTCGCACTTGGTTGAAGGGGTTGGCACCCAATTCCATCGGCTCATGGGCGGAGTTAAAAGCCCGGTTCATTCAGAACTTCAAGATACATGTAAGCAACCCATGTCGATCGTGGACTTGACTAACTATAAGCAAGAGGAAGGTGAATCCATGACCCATTGGGTGCGCCGGGTCAAGGAAATAATACATTCATCTGATAAGATGGATGCCGGCTCCGCGATCTTAACGTTGGAGAAAAATTGCCGTTTTGAACCTCTGAAACAGAAGCTGGGGCGGCTCAAGCGTGATTGTAATGACATTGGCCAGCTGATGGCGGCTCTAGTCAAGTACGCCGATTCTGACAGTACCAAGGATCCCACGTTTGACGAAGAGAAGACAAGGAAGGGAAAGAAGAACGGCAACGACAAAGGTCACCAGCACAACCCAGCGAATCAAGGAAGTAACAAACGTAAGGCTGACGGTAGTCTGGAGTTTAAGAATTGTCCAAGGCACGGCACCCGGGAGAAGCCAGCTACCCATCTATGGAAAGATTGTACAATCATGAAGGCTTTTAAGAATTCCAACATGTTTGGTGGTAACCACGGACCTGGCGGCGGCACAGGCTGTAGCAGCTTTCATGGCCCGGGCGCCGGCTCAGGCGTTTGCAGTTTTCACGGCCAGGGCCCTCAAGGCAGTCAGGGCAGCTATAATCAGCAATCTGGCCAAGGTAATCAGCACCAACAGCAGTCCGGGTATCAGAGTTACCCAAAGCAGTTGAACAATGGGTAGTATCACATATTCACCACTAGTTTGTGCAAAAGGGAATAGAAACTTCATAAGAGGGCTGTGAATGCTGTTGAACCGGCAGTTCCATGTTATTTGAGATGGTCTGAGCAGCCTATCGTATGGAGTAGGGAAGACCACCCTCCCCGGGTTGATAATCCGGGTCATCTGTGATGCTAAGCATCATAGGATGATCCCCATGGACGCACCTACACCTCCAACGACACCACTTGGACCAATGACACGAGCCCGAGCCAAGGCTATCGAAGATAAGGTGAACTCACTCCTCTCCGAACTCCACTTTCTATGCATCAGACATGGCTACTACGAAGTCCGAGGTGTTGTGCATGATTAGGCACCAAGAGGACCCTCCCAAAGATGCGCATGAAGATGTACAAGTCCCCAAGTCCACGGATGAGGAGAACCAATGGAGGGAGCCAAGAACATCTCCCAGGCCCCCGACATTCGGCCATGACACCCGGACAGCCGGCCCCTGGAGCGTCATCCACTACAACAGCACAGCCGCCAGAAGCTACAGGCCCCGGACATCCGGCCCCGACAGCCCGGACATCCGGCCTCTCCCGAGCCCCCGGACATCCGGCCACCACCCCTAAATTCCAGCCCCTCCGAACCCGAGAGCAACAAATGCCACCACCCCAGCCAGGACATCTGGCCTCCCCAGCCCGGACATCCGGCATCGTCTCAAACCCCAGACATCCAGCCCGACCGGCCTGGATGTCTGGCCTCCCCTGTCTGCGCACAGTGAAGAGCCGAGGCCCGTGTATCCCTTCTCCCCGCTAGACTATATATACTCCCCCTCGCCCAACTTTCTAGGGTTAGCATTGTGATAGCTCATTTGAGAGATAGAGCTACGCTCAACCATATTGGATCACCTTCTTGCGAGAGACTGCTGCCTCTTCGGAGAAGATCCCTTTGGATTCAAGCCCCCTTCCTAAGGGAAGATCCCCCCGTGGATTCAAGACCTCCTCACGGAGAAGACCGGTTACCGTGTATCGTCCCTAGTTGATCGCGCACCATGTATCGTTCCATGTACTCGAGGATCTAGCATATTTGTGACTATTTCTTGTTGGTTTAGTGTTTCCTCCCGTGTTTCCCTTTGTGTTTTCCCCCGTTTTCCCCTCTTTTTCCTCGTGTTCTTCGTGGGATCCGCTCCTTTCGTGAAAGATCGGGCGATTAGGGTTCTACCCTACATCATCTTGGTATCATGAGCCACGTTGATGACGACTTCGGAGCCTCCCCGTTGTGTTTTCTAGCCTAATTTTGTTGATTCTGTTCTAAATTCGAAAATTGCCCCACAAAAATAGCCCCAAAATATTTTGTGATTTGTTGGTGTGTTGAGATTTTGTTGGTTTGGATCCGTGGATTTGCTTTGTTTTGAGTGGATCTAGCTTCCCATCCATTTTCCCCCAATTTCCATCCACAAATTCCTCTGAATTTCGCCCGGGTTTGACCTCTCCAAGCGGTGCTCATCCCGTTCGTCCCCGGATCCAGAGCCCGGACATCCGTCCCTCGGACATTCGGCCTTCCACCCAGACATCTGACCCCTGGCAGCAACATCTCCATCCACCGCCCCGTTTTCCGTCCATTTTTCACCAAATTTTGTTCCAGTGCCCACCGTATACCACATATACTTCCGCATAACTCCACCACTTCCGCATAGCCCAACCATTTTGGACCGTTTCACTCCCTGGCACTTTTGCTACTTCGAGGTTTGAGCATTTGAGTTGCGGTACTATATCCTTTTGTGTTTCGGCTATCTAGGTACGGTTCGACATCGACATCACCGCCGTCCTACATCATCATCACCGTCCTACATCGTCATCAACAACGACCACCTCGACTAAACCTTGGTATTTGTGCCACCATTTTGACACCATACCGAAGGCAAGACCGGTAGCCTCATCTTGGTATTGGACATATCAATCTTGCCATTACATTGATAGCCATCATAGCCTTACTCCTTTGCGTTGCTTACCCTTTGAGACTAGCCATTGAGTATTGCCGGCAACGAGACTTGTGCACATTAGTGATCATACTTCCCATAGCATACATACATCATTGTTGCATATATTGCTATCATCTCTTGTGTCACAAAGTTGTCATCGCATACACAATTGCTATCTTGGTTCGTCAAGCATCGCATACGAAAAGAGCACCAACATCATAGAGCCAAACAAGCTTTTAAGCAAAGAGGAAAGATAAGCAAAGAGCTTTTAAGCAAGAACACATAGCATCATACAACATTAAGATTTTCATACTCGGTCATCTTGGATCATATCATAGCAACACCTTGCATAGAGCATACTTGGGATAGAAGTCGTTGCATTTTTGCTAAGTAGGTTGTGCACAAGTTCTTGTATCCGCCTATTGTGCAATCGTGCTAGCGTCTCTCTAGTGTTGTGCAACAAGAGCATTTTTGTGGATTCCACATTTTGGCTCACCCTTGGTTGCACGAGTCCACTTATCTTTTTGCGTGTGTGTTTCCGTGTACCTTATATGCTTGGTCTACTTGTTACATTGCATCTTGCGAATCTTTTCCAACATTATGGAATCTCACTTACAATTGCATCAAATTTTGTGCCACCATCCTAACCAAGCTCCACCAAAAGATTTTACTTGTGTAGGTGTGAGAAACCGACAAGAGCTAGTACCAATTATGCTATTTCCTTGTCCTACATTGGAGTGATCCTCGATCCACTTTCAACTTCGGTCAAGGTATATTTGGTATTCGTTCTTCTCTTTCTACCACTGACATTTGTGTGGAATGATGGATAGGCCAAGTACTTCTACCAACCCACTCTTCATGGAGCAAGACGACGACATGAACTCCTTCATCACCAAGAGTCACCTCTTTGGTGAACAATGTGCTTTGCATCAAGAGCAACAAGCTATGAGTGAACGCATCGACAACCTTGCCGCCGACTTGCGACTTTCCGAGCAACGTACAAGGGACTACTTCGACCACAAGCTCGACGATCACAAGCAAGAGAACGACGCAAGGATGGACGAGATTCATGCTTTGTTGCTCAACCGCTCTTCTTCCACTTCAAGAAGGAGCCGTTCAAGCCAACACTCTGACTTCACACTCTCCAGCTCAAGTACACCGACATCGAACACTCTTCGCCGAGCCGCACACCACGATCATCAAGCACGCCTCAATCCCCTATGCGACACTGACTCTCAAGAGCACCGACGATGTCAAACTCAAGAGGCCTTTGCGCTAGCACGAGAACGGCAACGACAACGCCAACATGAAGAGGAAGAGCGAACGCGTCTACACCAAAATGCTCAAGATGCCGAGGCACAACGCCAAGAAGAACAACTCCGTGAAGCTCAAGCACTTGCGGCGCAACAAGCCCTCCAAGATTCAAGTCGAGCCGTAGCCGACTGGGGCCGACAAGTGCGAGAACAAGAAGAAGCATTTGATGAAGAAATTCAAGAATGGAGATTTCAATCTCACGTGCATCATCAAGTTCCTCAAGCTCCTCTTCGAGCTCGACAAGCTCCTCCAGAAGCACATCAAGAACAACAAGCTCCTCAACATCATGAAGACAATGGAGATCCTCCACGACAAGAGCAACATGAGGTTGACAACCCTCCATGTCAAGAGCACCACGAGTTGAACAATCATCAACAACATGGGCGTCATCATCCCCGACCCCAACACAATGAAGAAGACCAAGTCTTTTGTGATGAAGACTCAAGTCCCGCACTTGTTGTCTCCAAAGTCTTGACTTTCCAACATCACCAAGAGGAAGACCAAAGATGCCACATATTCCACACCATGGCCGGCATCAATGGACGATCCGTCAAGGTCATCATCGATGGAGGGAGTTGTCATAATCTCGCAAGTGAAGAACTTTGCTCCAAGCTCCAATTACCCAAGATGAAGCATCGACATCCATACAAGGTGCAATTGCTTAGCGACTCTGGCACCATCCAAGTCAAGCACCGAGTACAAGTATCCTTCAAAATTGGCGCCCATGAAGACACCTTGGAGTGCGACGTCGTTCCAATGACCGTTTGCCATCTTCTCCTTGGACGCCCATGGCAATTTGATAGAGGAGTCATCCACAACGGCCGAACGAACCACTACATCTTCAAGATGAAGGGCAAGGAGTACGTTCTCCATTCAATGTCGCCAAGTCAAGTGATCGCCGACAAGCAAGCGACCCATCGTGGAGATCATAGTGAGAGAGCGAGCCATCAAAAAGAGAGTGAGCGCCACAAGCCCAAATCGAGTGCCTCCATGATGAGCGAAAAGAAGAACCTAGTTCTATTTGCCACCAAACGTGAGATAAGAGAAGTGTGTGAGAACCCATCTAGTGTGATACACTATGTCCTCTTGTGCAAGGAAACGCACCAAAAGCTAACACCTCTCACTCTCTACCTTTAGTCTTGTCCTCTCTTTTGCAGGAATTTCAAGATGTTTTCCCCGATGAGCTACCTCCGGGCCTACCTCCTCTACGAGGCATTGAGCACCGAATCGACCTCTTCCCCGGAGCACCTCTTCCGAACAAAGCTCCATACCGCGTCAACCCCGAAGAAACCAAAGAAATACAAAGGCAAGTAAAACATCTCATAGACCATGGACATGTGCGTGAAAGTTTGAGTCCTTGTGCCGTCCCAGTCATTCTTGTGCCAAAACGTGACGGTAGCTTTCGCATGTGCTCCGATTGTAGACCTATCAATGCTATCACCGTTCGATATAGGTATCCCATTCCACGCCTAGACGATATGCTTGATGAGCTTAGCGGTGCCACTATCTTTTCCAAAATTGATCTTAAGAGTGGTTACTATCAAATCCGCATACAAGAGGGTGATGAATGGAAAACCGCCTTCAAAACCAAGTTTAGTTCGTATGAGTGGTTAGTCATGCCTATGGGTCTCTCGGAGGCACCGGCCACTTTTATGCGCCTTATGAATCATGTCTTTCGCCCTTACATTGGTATATTTGTTGTGGTTTACTTCGATGACATTCTTGTGTTTAGCAAATATCTCAAAGAGCATGTCACCCATGTCTGCACCGTTTTGCAAACTCTTAGAAAAGGGCGCCTCTATGCTAATATGGAGAAATGCCTTTTTGGTGTTGATAAGCTTGTTTTCTTGGATTTTGTTGTTTCCTCTAAGGTTGTTCATGTTGATGAGTCCAAGATCAATGCTATTAAGACTTGGCCACAACCGACCAACTTGCATCAAGTGCGTAGTTTTCTTGGCCTTGCGGGTTTCTATCGTTGATTTGTGAAGGATTTTAGCACCATTGCATCTCCTTTACATGCTTTGAGTAAGAAGAATGTGCCTTTTGTTTGGAGACCATACCAAGATACCGCATTAATGAGCTTAAGAATTTGCTTACTCATGCTCCCGTGCTTGCTTTACCCAACTTCGACAAGCCTTTTGAGATTCATTGTGATGCTAGTGGTAATGGCATAGGAGGTGTATTAACGCAAGAGAAGCACCCCATAGCTTACATTAGTGAGAAACTTTCCGGAGCGCAACTCAATTACCCCATCTATGACAAAGAGCTATATGCTTTATCCGCATTTTGCATGAATGGGAACATTACCTTCGTCCACATGAGTTTATCATTCATACCGATCATGAGACTCTCAAGTATCTTAAGGGTCAAACCAAGTTGAACAAGCGTCATGCTAAATGGAGTGAATTTATTGAGTCTTTTCCTTATGTCATCAAATACATCAAAGGTAAGGAAAAAATTGTAGCGGATGCTCTTTCCCGCATATGCATGCTTGTTACACAACTTGAGTTAGATGTCATTAGCTTCGAGCATATCAAAGACTTGTATGAGCATGATGCAACTTTTGCTACTCCTTATGCCAAGTGTTTGTCGCATACATCTTGGGAACGCTATTACATCAAAGATGGATATCTTATGAGAGCTAACAAACTTTGCATCCTCAAGTCTTCTCTTTGTTTGTTGCTTTTATAGGAATCTCATGGAGGAGGCTTAATGGGACATTTCGGACGCGACAAGACGTTCGCCATGCTCTCGAAGAACTACTTTTGGCCCAAGATGTTTCGGGACGTCAATC
Organism: Triticum aestivum; assembly: GCF_018294505.1. Lineage (NCBI taxonomy): Eukaryota > Viridiplantae > Streptophyta > Magnoliopsida > Poales > Poaceae > Triticum > Triticum aestivum. The sequence goes on along the minus strand of NC_057803.1, from coordinate 321,181,020 downwards.
GCTTAACCAACTGATGCTCTACATGTCGCAAAGCTAAGTCCAAAGCTCAATCTCATGGCCTCTATATGCCTCTACCAATTCCATACCAACCATGGGAAGACATTAGCATGGACTTTGTACTTGGTTTGCCTAGGACTCGAAATGGGAAAGATTCAATATTTGTCGTTGTGGACCGTTTCTCAAAAATGGCACATTTTATTCCTTGCAACAAGATAGACGATGCTTCACATGTTGCTACTCTCTTTTGTAGGGAAATATTGCGTCTACATGGAGTGCCAAAGACTTTCGTCTCGGACCGCGACATCAAGTTCCTTAGCTACTTTTGGAAGACCCTATGCGCCAAGCTCGAAATCAAGCTACTCTTCTCCACGGCTTACCATCCTCAAACCGACGGCCAAACAAGGTGAAAAACCGCACACTCTCAGCTCTACTTCGAGTACTCATCAAGAAGAACATCAAGGAGTGGGAGGAGTGCGTACCTATCACCGAGTTCACCTACAACCGAGCAAGACACTCAACAATCGGCAAGTCCCCCTTCGAGGTCGTCTACGGATTCAACCCTTTGTCACCATTGGATATTCTCCCTCTACCACTCCAAGAGCGCATCAATTTGGACACAAGCGCATGAGCGACCCATCTCAAGAAGGTGCATGAAGATACAAGAAACACAATCGAGCGCCAAGTACAATGCCTTGCGACCAAGCTCAACATCAACAAGCACCCTATGATATTCAACAGTGGAGACCTCGTGTGGCTAGACCTTCGCAAGGACCGCTTTTCCCAAGAACGCAAGTCCAAACTTCAACCACGCGTGGATGGACCATTCAAGGTGCTTGCACGCTACAACAACAACGCATACAAGATCGACATCCCTTGTGACAAGTACTTCGTAAGCGACATCTTCAACATCAAAGATCTCTCGCCCTACCATGGTGATGAGGATTTCGATCCGAGGACGAATCTTCCCCAAGGGAGGGGAGATGATGCGGAGCATCCCAAGATCATCCCCAAGGACGCACCTACACCTCCAATGACACCACTAGGACCAATGACACGAGCCCAAGCCAAGGCTATCGAAGATAAGGTGAACTCACTCCTCTCCAAACTTCCACTTTCTATGCATGAGACATGGCTACTACCTAAGTCCGAGGTGTTGTGCATGATTAGGCACCAATAGGACCCTCCCGAAGATGCGCATGAAGATGTACAAGTCCCCAAGTCCACGGATGAGGAGAACCAATGGAGGGAGCCAAGAACATCTCCCAGGCCCCGGACATCCGGCCCCTGGAGCATCATCCACTACAGCAGCACAGCCGCCAGAAGCTACAGGCCCCGGTCATCCGGCCTCTCCCGAGCCCCCGGACATCCGGCCACCAGCCCGGAAATCCGGCCCCTCTGAACCCGAGAGCAAAAAATGCCACCATCCCAGCCCAGACATCTGGCCTCCCCAGCCCGGACATCTGGCATCGTCTGAAAGCCCGACCATCTGGCCCGACCGGCCCGGACGTTCGGCCTCCCCTGTCTGTGCACAGTGAAGGCCCGAGGCCCGTGTATCCCTTCTCGCCCTCGCCCAACTTTCTAGGGTTAGCATTGTGATAGCTCATTTGAGAGATAGAGCTATGCTCATCCATATCGGATCTCCTCCTTGCGAGAGACCGTGGCCTCTTCGGAGAAGATCCCTTTGGATTCAAGCCCCCTTTCTAAGGCAAGACCCCCCCCCCCCCCGTGGATTCAAGACCTCCTCACGGAGAAGACCGGTTACCGTGTATCGTCCCTAGTTGATCGTGCACTGTGTATCGTTCCATGTACTCGAAGATCTAGCATATGTGTGACTATTTCTTGTTTGTTTAGTGTTTCCTCCCGTGTTTCCCCTTGTGTTTTCCCCTCGTGTTCCTCGTGTTCTTCGTGGGATCCGCTCCTTTCGTGAAAGATCGGGCGATTAGGGTTCTACCCTACATCAATCTAGCTCTGGTGGTGGCGCCTCAGGTTGGTGGATATAAATTCACTAAAGTGCTCATGGGCGAAGGCAGTAGCATCAACATCCTCTATTATGAGACGTTCCGTCGCATGGGGTTGACTGACAAAAGTCTTCAGACGTCCATTACTGTTTTTCATGGAGTTGTGCCTGGTAAGTCGGCATACCCAGTTGGTAAGACTGAGCTGGAAGTAGCCTTTGGGGATGAGTACGATTCTAGGGCTGAGAAGTTAACTTTTGAAGTGGTTAATATCAAAAGCCCGTATCACACTCTGTTTGGACGGCCGGCTTATGCTAATTCATGGCATGGCCATGTTATGTTTATCTGTAACTCAAAATGACGGGTTATAAGGGCACCATCACAGTGCATGGAAGCCAGAAGATAGCCCTGGAATGTGAAGAAGGTGATCTTGCTTACGCCAAGTCTGTATGCAGAACAGAAGTATTGAACTTTTATAAGGATAATGTTGACCCGACGGACATGACATCTTTGAAAAAGCCAACCACGGAGCATGAGCCGGCGCTGAAGTTTAAGTCAGCTGACGATACTAAGATGATTGATTTTGTTCCTGGTGACTCATCCAAACAATTCATTATCAGTGCTAACTTGGATCCCAAATAGGAAAGCGCGCTCATCGAGTTCATCCGTGAGAATCGAGACATCTTTGCATGGAAACCTTCGGACATGCCGGGTGTACCGAGAGAACTCGCTGAGCACACTCTCAATATTGATCCCAAGTTTAAGCCGGTCCGGCAGTTTCTTCGGCGGTTCAACAAGGAAAGGCGCAAGGCTATTGGAGAAGAGGTGCCCCGGCTCTTGGTTGCCGGGTTTATAGTTGAAGTTTTTCACCTAGAGTGGTTGGCTAACCTGGTGCTTGTGCTAAAAGAACGGCACTTGGCGTATGTGTGTGGATTACACAGATTTAAACAAAGCGTGTCTAGCTGATCCTTTTGCTCTCCCTTGTATTGATAAAATCATTGATGCTACGGCGAGTTGTAAGCGTTTGAGCTTTTTGGATGCTTATTCTAGCTATCATCAGATCAAAATGGCAGTTAAGGACCAGGAGAAGACGACTTTCATTACTCCGTTTGGAGCCTTCTGCTATGTGTCTATGCCTTTTGGGCTTAAGAGTGCCTAGGCGACTTATCAGCGGTGTGTACAGAATTGCCTTCATGATCAGATTGGGCGTAATGTTCATGCTTACGTGGATGATATAGTGGTAAAATCCAGAGAGAAGGAAACCTTGGTAGCTGATCTGAAGGAAACCTTTGATAACCTCTGGGTTTACAAGATGATGCTTAACCCGGCCAAGTGCGTTTTTGGAGTCCCAGCTGGTAAGCTTTTGGGCTTTTTGGTGTCTAACAGAGCCATTGAGGCTAACCTGGAAAAATTAAGGCGATTACATATTTGGCTAAACCGGCGTGCATCAATGACGTTCAGCGGCTGGCGGGTCGAGTTACAGCTTTGAGCTGGTTCATAAGCCGGTTGGGTGAGAAGGCTATGCCGTTGTATCAAATGATGAAAAAGACGGATAACTTTGTCTGGAGTGATGCTACCAACTCCGCCTTTGAAGATTTGAAAAGACAACTTACTGAGCCGCCGGTTCTTGCTGCCCCCATTGAGAAGGAGCCGTTGTTGTTATATGTGGCTGCTAACTCACGTGCCGTCAGTGTGGCCATTGTTGTGGGGCGCAAGGAGGCTGGCAAGGAATATCCGGTTCAGCGGCCGGTTTACTACGTCAGTGAGGTGCTCATTGAATCCAAGCAAAGATACCCACATTGGGAGAAGCTTGTTTATGGGGTGTTCATGGCAAGCCGGAAGCTTAAGCATTACTTCGAGGGTCATCCTATCACTGTGGTTAGCTCTGCTCCTTTAGGAGATATTATTCAAAATAGAGAAGCCACAGGACGAGTCACCAAGTGGGCCATTGAGCTTGGGTCTCATAATTTAAAGTATGTGCCACGTACATCCATTAAGTCTCAAGCACTGGTGGATATCATTAACGATTGGACGGAGTTGCAGATACCTGAAGAAAAGCCAGACAACACATATTGGACGATTCATTTTGATGGGTCCAGACAGTTGGAAGGCTCGGGGGCTGGAGTGGTTTTAACTTCTCCTCGAGGTGACAAGTTCTGTTATGTGTTACGATTGATGTTTCCTTGTACTAACAACGTAGCAGAATATGAAGCCTTACTCCATGGTCTTCAAATGGCTAAAGAGATGAGTTTAAGTCGGGTACGGTGTCTTGGCGACTTAGATTTGGTGGCTCGGCAGGTATCAGGCAAGTGGGACTCCAAGGACCCTCTCATGGCGGCTTATCGCCATGAGGTTGACGCTGTTGCTGGACACTTCAAGGGTTATCAAGTGGAGCACATTGACCGCAGAAAAAACAAAGCGGCTGATTCTTTAAGCCGGTGCCACCTAACACTTTTCTAGATGTTCTGCATAACCCTTCTGTCAAGTTGCCTACACAGGAGGATTTGGCCGTTCCAGAGCCGGAGGCACAGTTGGTGGCGGCTCTTCATGTCATTCCTGATTGGACAGTACCGTATTTGGCTTATATGACCTGGGGTGAGTTGCCGGAGGATGAGACCTTGGCTCGACAGATAACCCGGCGGTCTAAGTCCATGACAATTTCCAATGGTGAGTTGTATCATCGCAGCGTCACTGGAGCGGTTCAACATTGTGTCTCTCCTGAAGAAGGTCAAGAAATTCTTCATGAGATCCATGAAGGGGATTGTGGTCATCAGTTGGTTCAAAGTCTCTTGTGGCCAAAACTTTTCGTCATGGCTTTTACTGGCTAATGGCTCACGCTGATGCAGAGGATCTGGTCAGTAGGTGCGATGGGTGTCAAAAATTTGCACGACGAGCGCACGTGCCGGCTCAAGAATTGCGGACGATTCCAATCACTTGGCCGTTTGCAGTCTGGGGGCTTGACATGGTTGGACCTTTCAAAAGATCCAAGGATAAAAAGACACATCTCTTGGTGGCAGTTGACAAGTTCACAAAATGGGTTGAGGCAGAGCCGGTTAGTAAGTGTGATGCAGCCACGGTGGTTTAGTTCATGAAAAAGGTGATCTTTCGTTTTGGCTTTCAACACAGCATTATAACTGACAATGGTACTAATCTATCCAAAGGGGCTATGGAGGAGTTTTGTCAACGTGAGCATATCTGGCTTGATGTTTCGTCAGTAGCTCACCCCTAATCCAATGGTCAAGCTGAGAGAGCAAATCAGGAAATCTTAAAAGGTCTCAAGCCTCGGCTTATGGTTCCTTTACAACGGACGCCGGGTGGTTGGGTAGAGGAGTTGCCCTCAGTGCTATGGAGCATCAATACCACTCCTAACAGGTCTATGGGTTATACGCCTTTCTTCATGGTTTATGGAGCAGAAGCAGTCATGCCTCGCCCCGCGTGGTGGCTTACGTTGAAGTTAATAATGAACAAGCCCGACAAGATGCAGTTGACTTGTTAGATGAGGAGCGAGATTTGGCAGCAGCCCGATCAGCAATCTATCAACAGGACCTGCGCCATTATCACAGCCGCCGAGTTAGGTCCAGAACCTTTCAAGAAGATGACATGGTACTTCGGCTCATCTAGGATCAGTCTGATGCACACAAGCTATCCCCACCTTGGGAAGGACCCTTTGTGGTCAGCAAGAACTTGAACAATGGGTCATATTACCTTATCGATGTTCGAGAGCAGAAAGACTCACGTAAGTCGGAAGAGGAGACCCGCCGGCCGTGGAATATTGCTCATCTTTGGCCGTACTATACTTGAGCCACCGGCTCTCATAATGTACATACTGTGACATTGTATATGTTATGATAAGTAATAAAGCAGGACCTCTGTCCTTTTAATTTTCAATGATCATATATCTTTATTCAAACGACCAGTAGGGGGCCGATCATATTCGAATCTAGCTTAACCCTTTTGGTCCGGCTCATGATCATATTTGAATCTAGCCTTAAAACTCATGGTCACTAGGGGGCTTCCTGTTCAAACATAGGTCGTATTCGAACCAAAGAGAACATAGCTGTCGTAACCCTCTTGATCGGCGCAAAGTCAAACTCACTAGGGGGCTTCTTGATCATATCTGAATCATAGCTTAACCCCTTTGGGTCCGACTTGGATCGTATTCCAATCAGGGTCGTTGAAAACCTCTCAAGGTCATTTGGGGTCTTCCTGTTCAAACATAGGTCGTATTCGAACCAAAGAGAACATAGCTGTCGGTACCCTCTTGATCGGCGCAACGCCAAATCTACTGGGGGCTCCATGATCATATTTGAATCCTAGCTTAACCACTTTGGTCCGGTTTACTGATCGTATTTGAATCATAAGCTTCCAAATTACTCTTAATGCTTGATTTACATCGTTTGAAACATACTATTTTGTTTTACTGGTTTTTTGTTGTCTCAAATCTAACTGCACGTATGGTTTCAATTTAAACTGGCTCGGTTATTTAACAATGAGTTGCCAAGGTATAACAATCATCAGGCATATCAAGGTATTGACTTCTACAAAGATTAGGGTCGTCAACCTTATTGTCCAGGTCATATAAGCTGGCAGTTCAGAGTCAAAGAACATAGGTATGACATTATCGTTCATAAACAGAGTTATCTGTGTCTTTTCGTTAATCAAAGGTTTTTGCAGCCTTGTTTATCTTACATCTGGTCCTGTTTTTTCCACTATGATGATTTCATAGTTATGTATCGGGTGTTTTGACCCGTCGAGCGATAAACCGCCAGGACAGTTTTTTCATCTTCTGCATACAGGAACAGATTTAAACACTACAGATGTGATCATGGATATAATGCATATATTGACATCACGGGTAAAAAGTCATATGCAACATCCTATCCAAGACGGCATAGGCAAAACATGCGGTTTTCAAACTAACCTATTACAAGGCATTGAGAGCCCAAAAGGTTAGACTGTTTTCTCTGTTAAGCAGATCTTAAGCTAAAGGCTGGATTATTCAGACGGTTATGACTCCTCCCTCGCCGGTTCACCTCCCTCCACTAGTTGGAAGCTGGGATTGGACAAGTCAAAGCCGTTTAGAGAAATGAACTCATCTTCATCGTCAATTAGGCCGGCCGGGTCAATTTTCGGGGCAAAAGTGTGTTGGCAAACTGGCGGGATAAGATCTGTCACTTTATAAGGAGTCGCCATCTTCTTATTTTCAACATCAAAACACGACTGATATTTATCAATGTTGGTTTCCTCACCAAGGATGGTAGCATGAGGACGAACTTCCCTCACACAAGCAACGAAATCGTCTTGATCAAACGGAGTCCCATCTTCTTTCAAAGGGGGATACCCCTTGGCTACATCCGCTGGGTTAAGTTCTGGCACCCAGGCTTTGGAACGGCTCAGTGTGGTTAGGGCTCCGGCTCTTGTGCAAGACCGCTTGACCTTTTGGAATCTGGTGGGTAAAATTGACAATTTCTTCAAGATGTCACTTAAGAGGTTTGGTCCTTGGTTGGCTGGGGATATAATGGCAAGCGCCCGTTGAGCTCCAGTGTACAGCTGCTCCACCAGGGTGTAAACCGCCTTGAGTTTTATTAAACTGTTTTGGCTCAGATTGTTGCTCCAGGCACCTGCGAGTGTTTTAAAAGGTTAAGAAGGCGTCTTATACTTCTGGCAAAAATAGAGTGTAAGTAACTAAAGGCAAATAACTCACCAAAGATTGCGGAGACCATCTGGGACACACGGTTTTTTAAGCCGGTGAGCTCCGTGGTAACCTCCTTGAGATCCACCTCCGTTGTCTCAGCATGCTGTGTTAACAAGGTTTTCTCGTCGGCCCAGGATTTCTTTTCCGCGTCAAAACTAGTTTTCAGTTTTCCAGCTTCAGAAAGGCTCAAGTGGAGTTTGGAGTCAGCGTTCTTTATCTCCGCCTCTTAATCCGCCAGCCGGGTCTTTGCATTAGTCAATTGAGACCCCAATTCAGTCAAGGCGGTCTACAAACGTGCATAGGTATGTTAAAATGTATTTCAATAACGGCTATCATGATTAAAAGTCCGAAGTGCTTTGCAATGCAACATCACTCGGCACTTGCGGTCTAATGTCTACCAAAGAATTTTTTTAATGCGAAATGGCTCTTCTATTACTAAAGCCCAAGTGTTTTACAAGTAACAACGCTTGGCACTTGGGGGCTAATGCATGATATTAAGAAGGTGTTTTCATGTTGAGCCAGATCACACTATTTGTTTCGACTAACTCAAGACAGTTATGAAGTTAAGTACCTTCTCATTTGTGATAAACTGAGCCGGCCCTTGGGGACTACAGGTGAAATTTAGGCTGAATTTAAGGAAAATCTATGACAGAGCATTATCCTATATCATAAGTCTACAGATCATTCAGGTTCATCATAATCCAGAGACTTGGGGGCTGGCAGAGCATATATAAAGATGGTGAAAGCCGGCGAACGTACCTCATATTTCAGCTGCTTGACCATCTGAATTTCCGAGTCACGGCTGGAATGCACATGACTAAGGTAGCCAGACAGCACGTCACTAACGTTCAGGTGAGCGTAATGAGAGACATCAAACTGCACCTTCTGCCTCTCTAAAGCCTCTTGCTTAGCAGAGTGCAGGGCCAGTACAGTTGGGTTGCCCGGCTCAACGAATCGACTACCATTAATTAAGAGATCATTGTCAGAAGTCGTCGGCGGGTTAGCTGAGCTAGATGGTTCAGTGGTAGCTGGATTAAGAATGGTCTCATCAACTAACGGCTTAGGAGGGTCCGATTGAACATGGACAGCTGGATCTTGTGGCGCTTCAGATTGATCAGGAGGAGTTGGTATTGCTGGTTCAGGTGCAGGATTTTTTGGGTCATCTACCGGTTTAGTCACCTTGGCTTTCTTGGACTTTGCTTGAACGCCAAGAAAGATTTTATGAGACAGTTAGTATAATGATGTAGTTTTAAAGATGCAGAAGAAAGATGATTTTCCTTACCCGGGGGCAGTCTTGAAAGCCGGAAATTGAGTTTGTGACGAGTCGTCAGAAGAGCTAGAAACCTACTGCAAAGGTAAAATGAAGTTAAGAGAGTAAGGAAATAGGTTCATGGATAAAAGCAAAAGACAAAGGTGAAAGAAACCTCATTCTGGCATTTTCGAGGAGTTTTTTTAAGTTGGAGGGCGGTTCATTGTCGTCATTAGTCCGGGCTTGACGGCGGCTCTCATGTTGCTGCTTTTTCAAAAGAAAATGAGGGTCCAAATAAGCCAAAGGGTGCGAAAACCTTACTTTCCTGGTTACCAGTCAAAGTTTCTGTCCTGGCAAAGGCGCTGAGTTGGAGGAAATAGTTACCTCTTCTTCTATGGCCTGGCTGGCCCCCGTGTCGTCCTGGCAATAGTCAATGTCAATAAGGTTGTTAAAAAACTGGCCAAGGGAGTCAAGGGCTACCTCCGACTCAGAAATATCATCCAGCTGGAACATGTCAGATGCAGTCTTCTTCTTCTTGGGCTTCCGAATCATTCTCCTAGCGGCTATGGCAACGACTCTAGCCTTCTTGGCAGCTTCATGATCATATTTGGCCTTCCAGAAATTAGATTTGGCCTGTAAGCAAATAACAGGTTAAAAAGCCATGCAAATATTTAACTACTGAAGAAAACAAAAAAGGAGGTCAAGGGGGTTCACCTCTGGTGCCGGGTTAAGTTTGCAGAAGGGGTTTAATCCAACCTTACTGCAGTCCTCATATTTTTCATTCACAAGGATAGTTGACATTGCAACAATGTCTTCTTCAGTTAGTTGAACAGAGTTGTGGCGCAGAGAATCATCTGGGCCTCCGCCATATTTATACATCAACTTGCATCGGTGGCTTAGAGGGATGACCCGCCATGTGATCCAGCAACGGATCAGATCAACTCCAGTTAAGCCATTTCCCAATAAGGCTTGAATCCTTTTGATAGATGGGATAAGCTTCTTGCGTTCAGCAGCAGTAAGCTTGTCAGGGAGCACAAACTCAGAATCAAGACGTTCTGCGCGATAACCCGGAAGTGCTTTTTAATCAGCCGGTGATATGTCTTGGCAATAGAACCAAGTTTGGTTCCAATCTTTGGGATGGCTTGGTAAGACTACAAAAGGAAAGACAGCACCCTGCCGGCGCTGGATCGAGATTCCGCCAAGTTCAAATCTAGGGCCGTTGGTGCATTCATTCTGGTAGTTCAAATAAAAGTACTCTCTGAAGAGCTCCATAGTCGGTTCTTCTTGAAGATATACCTCATAGCGAACTTGAAAATTACAGATATTGGATATGGAGTTGGGTCCGAGATCTTGTGGATGAAGCTTGAAAAAATGCAGAACTTCTCGGAAGAACTTTGAGCCGGGTGGTGAGAAGCCCCGATTCATGTGGTTAGTGAAAATGATAACTTCACCGTCTTTGGGCTGAGGCTGTTCTTCGGCCAGGTCAGGAGCATGATAAGACATAACAATCTTCACCGGCAAATATCCGATCGTGACAAAATCTTTCAAGGTGTCTTCAATGACTATGGAAGGAACCCAGTTGTAGACCGTTGGCGCTTTTGACGGCATGATGAGAAAAGGGCAAACTGAAAAGAAAGTAATGTGCCGGTTCAATTTATTGGTGGAGTTATAGGTTAAATGATGATAGTATAGATCTGTAATGGCGGCTTAAGTAAGGGCTAATGACATATAAAGGAAAAGTGAGCCGGCGTGATAAGCCTCCATGACTAAAGATATTTGAAGGTTGCCAGAAACTGAATTGGCTAAGTGCTGAGACAAACAAGTTTCCTGAGCTATTTTTATTATTCTAGATCAAGATGGTTCAGAAAAGGAAAATAAATTCAGACCTAAAAAACCAGCGCAGAGGAGTTCGTCGGCTCTAAAGAGGCATTTGTACAAGAGAAAGGGATTTGCTAGCATCTAAAATGGATGTAAAACAACTACCGTATAGGCTCTACACTTCTTTTAGATCAAAAGAGGGTGCAGTGGAGAAGTTGCAAGGGATCTATGATGAATAGCGAAGAACACGAGAAAGAGAACTCATGAACCCTAAGGCAGATCTAAGGGGTGAAAAAAGCAAGAGCTTACGGATGCGGAGCTGCTGCGGAGGATCGCTGCCGTTTTTCTGGACGAGCTCAGGGTGATGCAGCGGCCAACATTGAGGACGACGGTGAGTGATGCGGCGGCGGCAGAGCTCGAGAGGCAGAGAGGTGGCGAGAGAAGGAAGAAGAAGAAAGAAGAAGGACCGGCCATGCCTATTTATAAGGAAATAGGTGAACGGGCAGGTGCAGAAATCAGGGGAGACCAAAGTTATGAGTATCCAGCTAAATGGACGCCTTGATTCTCGGAAAGCATTTAAAGATAAGGATCCGTTAAAGGTGACGTCAAGGCAGATTTCCAAATTTTCAGAAGATGAGGTCATGGCGGGTTACAGAGCTTTTACAAACAGTGGAATATGGATTTTTTCTAAGTGTTAGAGATTGATAAGAACAAAGTTCAAATCAACCTGGGGCCTAATGTTGGGGATATAACTACCAGGTATGACCCGCCCAGGAGGGGCCGGGTCAATCTTAATGGCGGGTTACTCAAAGAAGCCCAACGAGTATACAAGGCAACGGTTCATTATAAGACTTGTAGCTGGCCCAAGCCCAGAGGCGGATTAAGGCCCATAATTGTAAACCACCATGTATGAGTAAGACTTGTAAAGTAAGACATGTAAAAGAAGTTACCGAGCCGGACATGTTGTATGAGCCGGCCAGGACTCTATAGGCCGCCAGGCATTAACCCCTGTATATAAGGGGACGACCCGGCGGTGGCTTAGGGCAAGAAACAACAGATCGAGAGCCAAGCTAGTGTATTTCGCTCCTTGCTCATAGAAACCTAGCAATACCACAACAACTGGACTAGGATTTACCTTCACCGCAAGGGGCCGAACCAGTATAAACCTCTCGTGTCCTTTGTCCCGATTAACCCCTTTAAGCTTCCTAGTTGCGATGGCTCCACGACTAAGTCCTTTCACTAGAACATCTGCCGTGAAAATTCCACGACAGAGAGGGAGTTAGGATCGGTCGCGGGGTTGCAAAAGATGACGGGGCCTTGTCCAGAAGCAACACCGTTGGTGCAGAGTTGGGGTTTTCTTGACTCACCTTTCCTTCTTTGGGAGAGGAGAACAATGGCAGATGCGCGTTGGGGTTTTCTTGAATAAATGAGGAACAAGATGAGGGAGAAGTGAATTGGGGTTTTCTTCAAGAGAGGAAGATGAGGGAGAAGAGTAAAATGATGGTTGCTTCGTCCGTCCAACTTATAGTTGCAAAGGTGGGGTTTTGTGATTTGGTGACTCATTGGGCATTACTGTAGCGCTTCGACCGGGGTAGTCTACCGTGAAGTTGGGGACTCTAGTATGGAGTAATTTAGTGCATGGTAAGTGGACCCCGATGCTGGCTATCCCACGCATCGGCGAAAGTGAGTAGCAAGTTTCCCTACGACCATGGAGGAGGATCCGCGCGATAGAGCATGTCCACTATTTCTTAAAAAAATTATTACAGCAAGTGTTTCCACTCTTACGATGGAGGAGCGCGAAACATGGTAGCCACTTGAACTTACACTACCAGTTCTCCTACTACTAGGCATATGAAGTGGTTCATACATCCGTACTATAATCGTGTTGCTAGTGTAGTAAGATATAACAATAAAAAATGATGTCTAGTACTCTAACTGATTAGAAACAAATATGTGGTGAGGGATATTGTTGCGAGTGTTTCAACAGATTTTTGGTTCACATAGCGGCTACTATTCGTTAATATGGTCCTTGGTGGGCCCCTGCATGTAGTCTCCCATCCTGTGCTACCTCGGCGTACACGCGTACTGTGGTGTATTATTTTTAGCAGACAAGGCAACCGAAGAAGTAGAATCAAGGTATGGAGACGACAACCGCTCCGGAAGGGTGTCCCCAGAGGATTGACATCCGTTGGCATGTTGTGCGGATGTCAACTATGAATAGTAGTGTAACATGCCCCCTTTTTTGATTGTCCGATCGAGAATGAACAGTGAGATCAATGTTAACCTAACTAGGTCTACAGTGCACGGAGAGTATGGTGCTACAGTACTCCATCGAACAGGGAAACTATGAAGCACCAATCTGTGTTAGGTAGGGTGTATGAAGGGTGCATGGGAGAAAAAGTTGCCTTCTCGACCCACTTTTTGGGGTTTGGAAGGGTGCATGAAGGGTGCATGAGTCCACACTAGGTTAACACAAATACACTAGGAGCATGCACGAAGAGGGAACAACTATGTTGAGATGAGAATGCAACCAAACACACCTGCATGCTTTGTGCTACAATGACTGATCTACATAGTGTGAGTTTGATCCAACGGTCATGTTACACCAAGACATGCCCATGCAGAGGACGCCTAAACACCACTGAAGTCCCTCTGCTTCTCCAGGCGCGCGACGGTGGTGATGCCTTGCACCCGGTCGATGGGAGCCAGATCGTTAAAGACTGCGTCCAATGGCATGAATGGATTCCGGTGACGAAGCCCTGAGAGGATTCGCCCAGCAACGGTGATGGTTGCCCACACCCCCTCCTTGTCCAGCTCGGCCCCCGCCACCGTGCGAAGAAGGCTTGGCTCCTCAGAGATATAGGTGAAGAAGGAGACCAGGCCAGTAAGCCGCAACTCATTGAAGTCAATGGGGTGGTCGAATGGGTTTAGCCCGACGGCCGACATGGTCGCGTTGGCACGGCGGTAGGCATCACGGAACAACAACACGTTCGTGGAAACATGGTCCAACAAGTGGTTGAGGCGATCATGGACCTCGTCATGATCGGCCCGCTCGCGCTCCAGACGGCTTACCTAACCGCCTATCGTATCTCCCCCTTTGTGCAACAACACGGCCGACGCCTCAAGCATCTTTTTGGTGGGCTCCTTCCACTTTTGAAGCTCTGTGAACTCCTGCACATAAAGGAGGAGCAGGGCACTGCTCTCCTCCTTGAGCTCACAGAGCTCCACGTCCTTGGCCCTAAGCTCCGCATCCTTGGTCTGGAGCTCCTTTGTCTGACGCCTCACCTCAGACTCTATGATCTAGTGCGTCGCCATGGAACTAGGTAGCAGCAATGGGGAGAGGAAGAAAAGGGGTGAAACGGTTGAAAGGCAATGCTATCTATGGGAAGGCGGAGGGAGCCAGCCAAGGAGTGGGGTGAATCTTTTGGTTTTCACCACGGGAAAACCCAGTTGATGCCTTGTCACATTAGGGAGCAGTGATTATAGGAAGAATCATCATGACTAATTGTTGCCGCGCCTGCTCCCATCATAGAAAAAAAATCCTGCCGCACCAGCCACACCCAAAGACCAAAGCAACACAGTAGTGGATATTTCAATTTACCTACTGTCAAGGAGAGAAAAAGGGGTGAAAAAACAAATGTGGTGACGGCCTAGCTGATCGGTCGCACTAGCCCAACTAGCAAGCCACTGTGCTTCACTCATGTACTCGGCAGGAAAGGTGGGATTTTGTGATTTGACGAATCATTTACTTGGTTCGATGCTACGACCGAGGAGGACCCAGAAACCACGCTGTAGGGTGTCCCGTGTCTCAGCAAGGAAGAAAATATGCGTGCACCACTTGAGAGGACCCAGAAACCACACGATAGGGTGTGCCACGTCTCAGCACGGAGGAAAAATATGCGTGTAAAAATATATTGTATCAGACGTACCTATGGTTCGAACTCGGGACCCAGCTAGTAGGTCGAAAACACCCCACTAGCCACACAACTTCATCATGCTAACATGGCACGGAGGATAGGTGTGGTTAGCTCCGTCTCGACCAGCCACAATGTCTCTTCTTCTAGGTGATTCGTCTATTTTCCAAGCATTTCTCTTAGTTATAATAACACCACGACCAGCTCCGGCAGCTCTTCGTGTTTTCTCATGCGTCCAAAGGTTGTAGATGGATAAGAGAGAGAGATCACTGGCATGGGACCCACCAGTAAGTGAGTCAATGTTCATGCACGTGTTGACAAGCCACTCCCTCTACTCTACTCAACGTAATACTATATAAAATCAAGTTATGTGACAAAGCCAACAACCGTTGTTGTTTCAGGCTATCGACGTACGCTTTGTAGTCCAGGTTGCCGGTTCGAAACTCATCCTTCTGATTTGTTATTTTTAAGTCCAAATTTGATTAATGATAAGTGGGACCCCCATGTGTTGTTCCGATCTTTCAGTGTAGGAGGTTTTTTTTTGCACAATCACTTTGCGCGGTTAGACAAGCTACGGCACTAGTTACAAGTATTTTGCAAGTTTAGGAACAAAAGTGATAGTGGCGGAGAATATCACGTGCTCCACACTGCTTAGATGCTATGGTGATACGAGATTCTACGTCATTGGATGTGAGATCCAATGGCTTGGGAGTAGTCTTTGTAAAAATGCGCAATTTCCAAACTCTTCAAGGGTTTTTTATGAAAAAACATTCAGGCCTCCCGTGAGCCGCTGGATCTTGGATTCGACGGCTCCCCATAGCTCATATCAGGTTCTCCCTGTAGGTTAATTAGCCGCTATGCTGATACAAGCATCTAGGTCATTGGATCTAAGATCCAATGCCATGTGTGTAGTATTTGTACTTCTGCACAATTCCGAAAATCTTTAAGGCCTATATTGCAAAAACATTCAAACCTCCGACTGGGAGCCGTTAGATCTCCCGGGAGCTCATATCACCATAGAATATATGGTGTGGGAGCACCTCATATTCTCCCATGCGAAAAAACATCAGGTGCTCTCGCAGCTTGGATGTTGTGGTGATAGGAGCTTTGAGGTTGTTCGATCTCAGATGCAATGGCATCTGAGTAGTCTTTTTACTTGTGAGCAGTTCCCAAACTCTTTGAGGGCTTTTTTGCAAAAAAACATTCGAACCACCAAGCAGCTGTTAGATCTCAGATCCAACGGCTCCGAGGATCTTGTATCACCACAGCATCTAAGGTGTGGTAGCACATGATATTCTTACAAACAAGAGAATATGAGGTCCTCCCGTGTCTTAGATGCTACGGTGATACGAGCTTTGAGGCTGTTAGATATGCAATCCAAGGGCATCTGAGTAGTTTTTGTACTAATTATGTGCAATTCCCAAACTCATTAAGGTTTTTTGTAAAAATATTAAGACCCCATGAGCCGCTAAATCTCGGATCTACCAGCTCCAAGGAACTCGTATTACATATAGCATCTAAGGTATGGGGGCACATGATATTCTACCACGAGGGTGCACATCCCATCGGTGTTTGGGAGGGTGGAGCAAAATATAATGTTCAAAAAATATAATCTAAACAATCCTAATAAGAGCTTCACAATTTATTCTAAGGTCGGGGGTTACCCCCCGGCAATTTACATAGCTCCACCTATGCAAGAGGCGTAGTGGGAGCTTCTACGTGTGAGAGAGAAGACACGAGAAAGCGAGGTAAATTGATTCATATATAGAGGGAGAGATCGAGTGAGTGTCCTAGCATACACTCGAATGTTAAAGACGGTCCATCGAGATATCATGCGGCAAAGCTGGAGTGAGGGCTGGAGGGACATAGTTAGCGAGAGAGTGGCCTGGATAGGCTTTGTGTGTGCGCGCATTGTGAAGGTGTTTTACAGAGGCAATGTATGTGTCTTGAGAGAGGGAGGGAGAGGGAGAGAGGGAGAGCTTGTCATGGAGGGCACGACGAGGTTGTGTGTGAGAAATACATTTGTTGAGAGTGAGGGTGGGTGTGACATAAATGGAGATCAAAACATGAAGAGAAATAATGAGCATGCGTGTGTCGGATACCAATGGTTGTATTAACAAAGAGATGAAGATTGATTGATACATGAAGTATGTGTGGTGAGGGGGGTCGATGGAGAGAACTAAACACAACATTTGCATGTACATAGTACATGACATAATATTCACATTCCAGTTTATTGTGCATTTCAAATATTGAATTAAGGACCATGCATGGCTTACATTTTGTTTTTGAATTCATGTCATGCATGCATGGTCTGAAAAAATAGATGCATTATCCTTACTAGATTGTTGTTGTATTTGTGTGTGTGGTCATATGCTTGAATAAATACACAGTTTTCTCACTTCCATACCATTAATCTTTTAAATTTGAATTTGTAATGAAAAACTTACTATGGACACCATGAAATGTGAAATCCACGTTGAGATCACTATATAACAAACTCAGTCTAATTCAATAACTCGTTATAAATCAATTATCGTGCCTTTTGGAATGACTAGTTATTTGCAAGGAAAATATGGGCAGTGTAATACATATAGATTTGTTCGGATTTTAAAAAAGATTCCTTTCGCATTCTTGCATGGTAGCACCCGACAGCGTACCAACCTGACCGGGCTCATGTCCTGCTGGTGTCGTGCATGGTACGCACATTAGCCAATCCCAACCAAAAGAACCGTGATATTAAACTTCGCGCCTCCACTCGAGCCTCCGTGTTTGGAGTCGAAATATCTACCAGGCAGAATTCCAGCCCTAGGGAATTCCCCTCATGTCCCCGGTCCATAATAACTATCGATGAACAATGGAGGGGTGCTTTAGTAACTAGCCCATGTTACCCACCGTGTCAAGAACGGTTCAATTCATTCAGTCGCCGCTACCCAAGGTCACCCATCAACTCCATTGCCTACTATGTACTAATAGTACTACACCAGGATGAGTACAGAATGGAGCTCTGTTTGTTCGTCCCTACTAGAGTACTATATCACGCAATGCACTAGTACGGAGGGATTATCCTTTAAATCTTCATATACAACTTGTTTGAAGTCTACCTGAGCATAATGTTTGACCAAATTCTTTCTTAAGAAATATTAACATCTACAACAGTAAAGATGTATCGCTTGAAAATTTATTTCATGATGCAGGTAATGATATTGTTTCGAATCTTGGATTTTAAATTCAAAAAACTCCAAAACTCACCTGAAATTCATGAAACTGAGCATGGTCTCGGGATATGCCCAAATAGACTGTCTTAATCTTTTTGTTCAATTTGAGACAAGCTGCTTATGAAAAGTTGCACACATGAAGAGCCCAGGTATTTTGGAACAAAGACATGTCACGTTAACGCGAACGGTTTCACTATTCAAACCATGGGTGGTTTTCAAACGCGCCACCACGCGACCCGCTCTCATCGGCAGGTGCCGTCCGAGCAAGCGTGTGAGTCAACAGGAGGCGTGCGAGCAAGCTTCTACCTCTTGATCATGTGTTGGTTTTTCCCTTGACGATCAAAGGGTAATGCAACAAACTAGAGATAAGTATTCCCTCAGTTAAGAACCAAGGTATCAATCCAGTAGGAGGAACACACAAGTCTCCAATAGTAGTACCTGCACAAACAAACAAATACTTGCACCCATCGCGACAAAGGGGTTGTCAATCTCTTCAAGGTTACTTGCAAGGATGAGATCCGATAGTGATGGATATAAAAGATAAGTAAAAGTGCAAAATAAAATAAAAGTAAATAAATTACAGCAAGGTATTTTTGTGTTTTTTATTTTGGAGATCTGGAAATAAGATGATATAAGATGGTCCCCGGGGCCATAGTTTTCACTAGAGGCTTCTCTCTTGAAAGAATGCATAAAGTGGGTAAACAAATTACTGTTGAGCAATTGATAGAAAAGCGCATAGTTATGAAGATATCCAAGGTAATGATCATGTATATAGGCATGATGCGGCTTGAACTATGTCGGTACTTCCCCAAAGAGGAAGGTATGATGCAGCACAGCTACGATAGGTATTTCCCTCAGTGATGAGACCAAGGTTATCGAACCAGTAGGAGAACCACACAACACTATGTAAATGGTACCTACACACAACAAACAAATACTTGCAACCCGACGTGTAAGAGGGATTGTCAGTCCCTCCCGGGTAAAATATAGATAAATTTATAATAGATTGGATAAATAGATCTCGCTGGAACACAAAATAAAATAAATAATAAAAAATGCAGCAAGGTATTTTTGGGTTTTTGGATTAATAGATCTGAAAATAAAAGCAAATAAAAATAGATCTCGAAGACAGATATGATAAAGAAGAGACCCGGGGGCCATAGGTTTCACTAGTGGCTTCTCTCGAGAAAAATAACATACGGCGGGTAAAACAAATTACTGTTGGGAAATTGATAGAACTTCAAATAATTATGACGATATCCAGGTAATGATCATTATATAGGCATCACGTCCAAGATTAGTAGACCGACTCCTGCTTGCATCTACTACTATTACTCCACACATCGACTGGTATCCAGCATGCATCTGCTGTATTAAGTTCATGGAAAAATGGAGTGATGTAATAAGAACGATTATATGATGTAGACAAGATCTATTCATGTAGTAATAGACCCCATCTTATTATCCTTAATATCAACGATACATACATGTCATGTCCCCTTCTGTCACTGGGATTGAGCACCGTAACATCGAACCCATCACAAAGCACCTCTTCCCCTGGCAAGAAAAAGCGATCTAGTTGGCCTAACTAAACCAAAGATTCGAAGAAGAAATATCAGGCTATAAGCAATCATGCATATAAGAGACCAAACTCAAATAACTTTCATGGATAAAATAGATCTGATCATAACTCAAAGTTCATCGGATCCCAACAAACACTCCGCAGAAAGAGTTGCATCAAATAGATCTCCAAGAGACCATTGTATTGAGAATCAAAAGAGAGAGAGGAAGCCATCGAGCTACTGCATACGGACCCATAGGTCTACAATGAACTACTCACTCATCATCGGAGAGGCACCAATGAGGATGATGAACCCCTCTGTGATGGTGTCTAGATTGGATATGTGGTATCTGGAACTTGCGGCGGCTGGAATTGTGTTTCGTCGACTCCCCTAGGTTTTTTGGATTTTTTGGGTATTTATAGAGCGAACAGGCGGTGCGGGAGGCGGCCGAGGTGGGCACAACCCACCAGGGCGCGCCTGGGCCCCCGGCGCGCCCAAGTGGGTTGTGCTCTCCTCGAAGCCCCCCTCTGCTACTTCCTTGGCCCATCATGTGTGTTCTGGTCCAGAAAAAATCTCCAAAAAGTTTCTCTGTGTTTGGACTCCATTTGGTATTGATTTTTTGTCAAGTGAAAAACAAGCAAAAAACAACAACTGGCATTGGGCACTATGTCAATAGGTTAGTACCAAAAAATGATATAAAGTTGCTATAAAATGATTGTAAAACATCCAAGAATGATTATATAGCAGCATGGAACAATAAAAAATTATAGATACATTGGAGACATATCAGCATCCCCAAGCTTAATTGCTGCTCTCCTCGAGTAGGTAAATGATAAAAACAGAATTTTTGATTTGTTATGTTGCCTATCATGTTCATCACATATTCTTTTTGTTTTTAGCATGGACATTTGGACTTTTATATAATTGAAAGCAATAGTCTAGTTTTGACATGAAGATTTCAATACTCAAGCATATCAACAAGCAACCATGTCTTTCAAAATATCAACACTAAGGCAAGTTATCCCTAGCCCATTATGCTCAATTATTAATCCATTCATGAAACACGCTCACATATTAGCTACATATAATGCTCAAGTACGATCAAAGTGCCCCATAGTTGGTGCTTTATAAGATAAGATGGAGACTCAAATAAAAATAAAAATTGCATAAAGTAAAATAGAAAGGCCCTTCGTAGAGGGAAGTAGGGATTTGTAGAGGTGCCAGAGCTCAAAGTGAAAAGATAGAGATAAAACATTTTGGGTGGAATGCCTCTCCTGTCAATGAAAATGATAGAATAGTTCCCAATACTTTCCATGCTAGATATATCATAGGCGGTTCCCAGATGGAAAATAAAGTTTATTCCTTTTTCCGCCATATTTTCACATTCCATGGCTAATCGAATCCACGGGTACCATCCATACCAACACTTTCCAAGGAATTTATTATTGGACATCATCAAGTAAATTAACTTTTCATTTCGAGACTGGGCATCCCAAATACCTTTGCCATACTCTCGTGCAATGACAAGTGAATAAACACTCATCTTGAGAATAACATATCTAGCATCGAAAAATATCAGCCACGCCCTACCATTTCATGAGCGGTACGAGCACACAAAAAGAAATTTATTTTAAAGATTAGAGATGGCACATACAAATTTGCTTAGAACAACACGAAAATACCGCATATAGGTAGGTATAGTAGACTCATATGGCAAAAACTGGGTTTAAAGATTTTGGATGCACAAGTAGTAATCCCACTTAGTACAAGTGAAGGCTAGCAAAATATTGAGAAGCATCCAACCAAGAAACGAAAAGTCTCATAAGCGAGCATTAAGTATAACTAACACCGAATAATGCACCACAAGTAGGATGTAATTTAATTGCATAACTATTGACTTTCATGCTTGCATAGGGAATCACAACCCTTAACACCAATATTCTTATTAAAGCATAATTACTCATCAACATGACTCACATATTATATTAACATATCACAAAACTATTACAAAGAATCAAGTTTATTTTGTCCAATGATCTTCATGAAAGTTTTTATTATATCCATCTTGATTATCTATCACTTTGGGACCAATTTCATATGTTGCTTTTGATAGCTCATACAAGTCTAAATGAAGAACACGAGCATAAAAAATTTCTTCTCTCAAAATAATTTAAGTGCAGCATGGAAGGATTTCTTAAAAAATTTACTAACTCTCAAATAAATCTTACCGAAGCATGAGAGGATTTCTTCAAAAATATTAAAGCACACCGTGCTCAAAAAGATATAAGTGAAGCACTAGAACAATTCCATAGCTCAAATGAATTAAGTGAAGCACATAGAGCAATTCTAAAAATCATAGCATAATTTTGGCTCTCTTAAATATGTGTGCTCAGCAAGGATACTTGACTCAAAATAAAAAGCAAAACAAGCAAAGACTCAAATAATACAAGACGCTCCAAGCTAAACTCATGATATATGACAAATAAATATATAGCTCCAAGTAAAATACCAATGGTCGTTAGAAGAAAGAGGGGATACCACTCAGGGCATCACCAAGATTAGTTACTTGTTCTTCTTTGGATAATAACTAGGGGGTGCCGTGGGCATCCCCAAGCTTAGGATCTTCTTACTCCTTATTCCTTCATCCATCGTGATCTCACCCAAAACTTGAAAACTTTAATCACACAAAACTCAACAAAACCTTCGTGAGATCCGTTAGTATAACAAAGGAAATTACTACTCTAAGTACTATTGCAAACCCATTCATATTTTAACTTTGCATTATATCTACTGTATTCCAACTTTATTATAGCTTATAGCCTCCAATACAAACCACAGATTCATCAAAATAAGCACACAATGCAAAGAAAACAGAATCTGTCAAAAATAGAATAGTTTGTAGTAATCTGAAAACTTCGTATACTTATGTAACTCCAATTTTTTTGAAAAATTGTGACAGCGTGGGCAATTTGTATATTAATCTTTTGTATAAAAATCAATATTTTGTCGTGTTTCTGTGAAAAAATAAAATTATTTTACTGGGCACAGAAGTTTCTATTTTTCAACAAACATGATCCCAAAGGCTTTGCTTGGCACAAACACTAATTAAAACACACAAAAAACACAATCATAACAGTTGTATAATTGTGCAAACACACAAGAACGGAAAGAAAAGGGGAAATAAATAAATTTTATTCATTGGGTTGCCTCCCAACAAGCGTTATCGTTTTACGCCCCTAGCTAGGCATAATGCATAGATCTAAGTGTTGTCATCTTTCTTGTTATTCTTCATAGATGTGTTCTTATCAGGTGGTTTTGCAAAAATAACTTGGAACACATTATCCATGGAAATTTTAGCATTATCAAGTTGACCGTCTACGTATATCCTTTGATTTCTAGCAACAATCCAAGGATAGTGTTGATTGACATCATTAAAAACTTGTTGGATTGTATCTAAAACATGGATTTCCTTTTTAAGATTGTCATCAAAAAATTGATTATTTCCAAGAAAATGTCTCAACATATAATCACTATTATAAATGATCTCATTTATCACCAGTTTTTCATGGCTCATCCCGTAAAATTCAAAGATTTCCCTTGCTTCTCGTACTATATAATCAAATTCATTCATAAGAACAAGGGTAGCTAGATTTTAAGCCTTAGGATCCTTTATAACGGGTAGCCCGTAAAACAATCTTTGCAAGGTAGGATGGGTACGGATAAATCAATTTTCAAGTTTCAAAACTAGTGCTGAAATAGCCTCCGCATAAGATTTAGTTCATTTAAGTTTTGGAGCATCAACAAGAGTCAAATTTCAAACACAATTGACAAATTCTTGTATAAGTTCTTTTCCCATGATGTTCCCTTGCCCTAAAACAAAAGTTTTGGCATCTAGATTGCCAGATCATCCAATTTTAGGAGTTAGGCCATCATCTGTTTCAGCCATACCAAAGTCACTCATGATGACAAGTTCAAGCAAATAAACAAATCCTTCGTGAGATCCATTAGTATTACAAAGCAGCTATTGCAAACACATTCACATTTTATTTTTGCACTATATCTACTCTATCCAACTTTACTATGGCTTATACCCTCCAATACAAACCATAGATTCATCAAAATAAGCACACAACGCAAAGAAAACAAAATCTTTGAAAAATAGAACAGTTTGTAGTAATCTGAAAACTTCGTATACTTATGTAACTCCAAAAATTATGACAACATGGACAATTTGTTTATCAATCGTGTGTACAAAAATCAGTATTTATCGCGTTTCTGTGAAAAAATAAAATTGTTTTACTAGGCGCAAAAGTTTCTATTTTTCAACAAGATCAAATCAACTATCACCCAACATGATCCCAAAGGCTTTGCTTGCCACAAACACTAATTAAAAAACACAAAAAACACAATCATAATAGTAGTATAATTGTGCAAACACTCAAGAACAGAAAGAAAAAGGGAAAAATAATTTTTATTCATTGGGTTGCCTCCCAACATGCGCTATCATTTTACACCCCTAGCTAGGCATAACACATAGATCTAAGTGTTGTCATCTTTCTTCTTATTCTTCATAGATGTGTTGTTATCATGTGGTTTTGCAAAAATACCTTGGAACACATTATCCATGGAAATTTTAGCATTATCAAGTTGCCCGTCTATGTATCTCCTTTGATTTCCAGCAACAATCCAAGAATAGTGTTGATTGACATCCTTAAAAACTTATTGGATTATATCTAAAACGAGAATTTCCTTTTTAAGATTGTCATAAAAAATTGATTGTTTCCAAGCAAATGTCTCAACATATAATCACTATTATAAAGGATCTCATTTATCACCGCTTTTTCACAGCTCATCCCATAAAATTCAAAGATTTCCCCAACTTCTCGTACTATATAATCAAATTCATTCATAGGAACAAGGGTAGCTAGCTTTTTAGCCCTAGGATCCTTTATAACAGGTATCTCGTAAAATAATCTTTGCTAGGTAGGATGGGTAAGGATAAATCTATTTTCAAGTTTCAAAACTAGTGCTGAAATAGCCTCCGCATAAGATTTAGTTCTTTTAAGTTTGGGAGCATCATCAAGAGTCAACTTTCCAACACAACTAAAAAAATCTTGTATAAGTTCTTTTCCCATAATGTTCCCTTGCCCTAAAACAAAAGTTTTGCATCAGATTGTCAGGTCGTCCAATTTTAGGAGTTAGGCCATCATCTATTTCAGCCATACCAAAGTCACTCATGATGACAAGTTCAAGCAAATAAGAGATCTGACGAGAAAACGGCGAACAAAAAAGAGGGCGAATAAAACGTCAAATTTTTGTGAAGTGGGGGGATGAAAACAAGAGGCAAATGGAAAATAATGTTAATTGCAAGGAAAGGAGATTTGTGATTAGGAACCTGATAGATGTTGATGATGTCTCCCCGGCAACGGCGCCAGAAATTGGCGATTTGTTGGGAGACTATCTTGACTTGATCCTCACTGACAATGGCGCCAGAAGTTCCTTTTGATGTGGCTTGAACTACGTTGGTATGAGGAAGGGATGATGTAGCACAGCTACGGTAGGTATTTCCCTCAGTGATGAGACCAAGGTTATCGAAATAGTAGGAGAACCAAGCAACACTATGTAAACGATACCTGCACACAAAGAACAAATACTTGCAACCCGATGTGTAAGACGTGTTCTCAATCCCGCCCGGTTAAAAAGATAGATAAATTTGTAATAGATTGGATAAATAGATCTTGCGGGAACGCGAAATAAAATAAATAATAAAAATTACAGCAAGATATTTTGGGTTTTTGGATTAATAGACCTGAAAATTAAACCAAATAAAAATAGATCTTGAAGGCAAATATGAAAAAGAAGAGACCCGGGGGCCAACTTGTTCCTTGAAGAGAGGGTTTGCCGAAGAAGAAGGGCTATCCATGATGTGGAAGTGGTGGTTAGTAGGAAAATGATAGAAGAAAACTAAAGTTACATTTTTGAAGATTGTAGATGTAACAAGTACAATCCCACGTGATGCTATAATAGTATAATTGTTACCGGGTATTGTTTCTCACACCTACAAGTAAAAGGCTTATGGAGGATCTCGGTTAGGAAGTGGCACAAATAATTCAAGAAAATGTTAGTCAAGATGTTGAAAAACTTGAAAAGATGCACAAATGGCAAGTAAGACAAATAGATAATACCCAAGGATATCACTAGGAACACACACACGGAAGACAAATGGGATCCGCACAACCAAGGAGTGAGCTCTAGGAGGTGGAACTACGGAAATGCTCTTGTTGTACGGATACTAGAGAGACACTAGCTCGATTGCTCTACTGGGTTAGATATGCTGGTGCACCAACCTAATAGAGAAACGGGTTGTCTCAACTATCCCAAGTATGCTTATGTATGTATGAACCAAGATGATGAACTAGGCAAAGTGGCTCAATGCTATTGCTTACGAGCTCTTGGTTCTCTTTTGTTTTGCTTAAAAGCTTTTTGCTTCTTTTTTTGACTATGCCACAATGCTTGATATGCGAGCCACAATGCGAGGTAACAAGTAGTATATGGACAGGAGAGATGTAACACTAATGGAGCACTAACAGCGTGGCCCGGCAATACTCAACAAGCTAGTCCCGATGGGTAAGCTACGCAAAAGAGGCTCGAAGCTATCAAGGCACTGGCCAGGGTAATGCAAAGGTGTCATCGAGGTTACCGTCCTTGCTTACGGTAGGTATGAAGATGGAGTTGTCAAAGCTGATGTGGAATCCAAGTCGATGGTCGAGTGGCGGTGATGATGACATCGAGTCATGCCTAAGTAGTCGAAACACCTTAGGACACGAGAGAAACCGCAACACAAAACTCAAACAACCACGAGAAATATTGCGGAAGGTCGAAAGTGGTGGTGGGAAATCAAAATGGAAGAAAACAGGAAATGGCCAAAAGTCTCTGGATGGTCTGTGTACACGGGGTAAGTGAGGCCCGTGTGCACGGGGTCCTCTGGAAGCGGACGAAAAGCTTCAGATCTGTGGGTATTTTCAATTTTGCGGTCAAAATTGATGGATGGATGTTGGGGAAAGGTGGTAAGGGGGTAGATCCACTTGCCAAACACCAAATTCGTGGATCAAATAAACGAAATCTCACAAGATCCAACAAATTGCAAGAAAAATTTTGGGGCTATTTTTGGTGGGGATTTTCAAATTAGGGACGAAAAAACAAAATCAAGCTAGAAAGTGGAGGGTAGGGACTCCAACATGTGAATCAACCTTGCTCATGATACCAAGATGATGTATGGTGGAACCCTAAGACGGATCTTTTCACACTTGGAGGGGAAAAGGGAGATGAACACCAAGAACACAAAGAGTAAATCACTCCAACAATACCCAATTACACATCCACTAGAATATCAAACACAAGATCCACAAGTTCACAAACACAATCAAAGGAAAGATATAATGATAGAGTTCTTCCCACTCCTAGGAGATGAGGTCTTGAAGATAGTCTTCTCCTTATGGAGGTCTTGAGATCCACAAGGATTCTTCCCTAAAGGGGTCTTGATCCACAAGAGGGAAGGTAGAAGGAGCAAAGCTCACAAATATCTCACATATACTTTGCTAACCCTAACATATTGTCTAGGCTTGGGGAGGTAGGATACGAAGTGGATGCGAAGTGGTAGCCCAACAGCAATCTCAGCCGCTCATCCTGTAGGGCCCGTGCTGTGATGCCCCAAGACCGGCACTCCAGATGCCTTCCATGGATTTCGAGATTCATTGTGTGTTTTGTTTGGTTCGTTGCATTCATCTTTGCATCAAGTGCATGGCATCATGTCATCATGCAACCTTTTTTAATAACTCAACTAAATAAATCATATGGATCTTCAGTCCATTTAAATCGAGGGATATTCACAATGGTGATTTCTCTTTAGAACATACACTCCCAATATTATTAGGGAGCTATATAAAATATTCAATTTTTTTGGAATTAACTGGAACACACTTGCAAAATGAATCCCAATGCCTTTGTTATCACAATTGTTGGTCCCTAACTTTGCCATACATCCTTTCATCTCTTTCCGGAGCTCCATAAAAAAACTCAACATTTCTGGACCTTCCTTTTACCAAGTCCTAGTTAAAACCTATTTGAATTAAATTCAAATTAGTTTGAATTTAATTCCTGCAATCTTGCCACTTCTATTTTTCTGTAGACATGCATATTTTTATGAGTCAGGGAAAATTAACCGCTTGCCCAAATTCTTCTTCCAACCTTCTCTTCTCTCCTTTTCCTTTCTTCTAGTTCTCTGTTTTTGAAAAGACAAGGGAGGGAAGAGAGAAGGCCAGCGGACAGCCGGCCCAATAGGCCATCCGCAGCCAGGCCTCCCTAGGCCCAACACCCCCCAAAGGCCTACCTAACCCTCTAACCCTAGCCCGCGCCCAGCACCCTAACCTCTCACGATCCAATCTCTTCCCCCGCGTCCATCCTCCAGCGCCACCAGCGCTCGACCGCGCTCCCCTTCTCGATTCCCCTCGTTCTCCTCCCAATAGCGCTCACGCTCGATGCCCCTTCACGCGAGCCTCCTCTGCGCTGCCGTATCGCCATGATGCACCCGCGCCACCGGGCTCCTCCTCTCAGACCTTGACCTTGGCCTTCGGCCATGGCGCCGCGCCGATGACCACCAGCAGGATGCCGGCCTGCGTGCGCGACCACGCCGGCCTCTCCTTCCTCCTGCTCGCGTCCCTCTACTGCCCGGATCCTGCCTCGACCTCGCCGTCGGCAGCAGCAGCAGCTGTTGCACCCTTACACCATGCCCAGTTGCCGCTGCCATCACCCGCGCTGGCGACCTCCACCACATCTTCGCCTGCGTCCTCCTCGCATGTGCCCCTTCCATCCTCAACCTCCTCCCAGCGCCGACCTCCTCTGCTCTTCCTCCTGCTGGGTACCAAGCGCCGCCATGCCTCGCCTACAGCTACTCCGGCGAGCTCTAATAGCTCCGCCACATTCCGGTGCCGCCGGCTAACCTTGTCTTCCTTCTGCCCTGCTACTGCCTTCGAGCACCATCAATGCATCTATGTGTGGAACCTACCAAGTCCCGCACAAACCTGGATTCGCCAAGTTTGACTACCGGGGACATCCTCTGGATTCGTCAAGTACATCGCCGGCAAGACCAAGGATGCCCGAACGAGTGCTCCCGACCGAGACATTTGTGCTGCTACGTTTTGGACATGCCAAGTCCCTCGAAAACATCATATGCGTCATGACCGCCCCGATTGTTTCCAAGTACCACGACGCCCGGAGCCCTCGAAGCCGCCAAGTTACACTATGAGATGTGCAACTACCGTCGACCCGAAGACCTCGGATTCATCAAGTTCCCACGACGACTTAAGTGTACCCCGTCGAATCGCCAAGTTCGGTTACTGTCGCAACCATGTACAACTACTTCCACGACGATACAAGAACAACTAACGTCGCTGAAGGCCGTTGAGTGAAAAACTACCGTCGACGTGTACGACTACTTTGTGAATGTGTACCCGACGACCCCGGAGACCTTTGTTGCGCCAAGTACCCCCTCGTTGACCTGAACATCTACAGCAAAACGTGTACCACTACCGTCGACGACCAATAGTACCACTACTTCTACTACCGACTACTTCCTCTACTTCCCTCGATGAACTCGAACCGCCCCAAAAATGCACGATTCGAAGGTAAGACAACGTCGTGGACCGTATGCATGTGTGTTGTATGAGATGCTCGTGTTTGCACCGTGTCCGAGAGGTCCTTGCATGTTCCTCCTTGTTTGCCATGCTGTCGAACTGTGGGTACCCGGTATCCAGAATCACCCCACCATCCTTGCATGACACGCTCCTGTCACATTTCCTTTTGCACCGGTATCTCCATGAGCTACCGGAACCGGTATGTTGCCGTGGCTTCATTTTCGGATTCGTTGCCGTGGCACCCCTTTTGTTTCCACCACGATGACAAATGCTTCATAACATGCTCTTATCAACATTTTCATAAATATTGCATACAACTTGCAAATGTCATCCGCATCATGATAACAACATTAAGAATGTTTAAATTGTTGTTTGCTTCAATTGCTACATGGCATGTGGGGATTTACCGAAATGGTTATTTGTTGTTTCCGGCCTCACTTAAAATTGCCTAAAATGTGTAGTTTACTTTTTCCTCACCTCTTGCCAAGTTTAATAACATTTAATATTGTTGGGTACCTAACCGGGAGTGAACTAAATAATCGAATGTGGTGTTTCTTCAATATGCAGCTCGTTGCATATTGAGCTCCACTTAATTTGTAGTGTTGTTTGTTGCACTTTGCCATGCCATGAATCATTAAACCGAACATGCATCATACTTGGTTGTGCATCATGCCATGTTTATGCTTGTGTGTTTACAATGTTGCTTGCTTCTTTCTGGTTTGCTTCTCTCGTTAGCTTCGGTTTCGTTCCGGAGTTGTGAGGATTCATTCAACTACGTTGGGTCGTCTACTTCTTGGACTCGTTCTTCTTCCTTGCGGGATCTCAGGCAAGATGGCCATACCCTCGAAATCACTTCTATCTTTGCTTGCTAGTTTTCCGTTCTATCGCTATGTCGTGCTACCTACCACTTGTTTATCATGCCTCCCATATAGCCATGTCCAGCCTCTAACCCACATTCCTAGCAAACCGTTGTTTGACTAAGTTACCGCTTTTGATCAGCCCCTCTTATAGCGTTGCTAGTTGCAGGTGAAGTTGAAATTTGTTCCATGTTGGGATATCACAAAATCTCTTATTTTAATTAATGCAACTATATACTTGGTAAATGGTGGAAGGCTCGGCCTTATGCCTGGTGTTTTGTTCCACTCTTGCCGCCCTAGTTTCCATCATATCGGTGTTATGTTCCTTGATTTTGCATTCCTTACGCGGTTGGGGTTATGGGACCCCCTTGACAGTTCGCTTTGAATAAAACTCCTCCAGCAAGGCCCAACCTTGGTTTTAACATTTGCCACCTAAGCCTTTTTCCCTTGGGTTCTGCAGACTCAAGGGTCATCTTCATTTTAACCCCCCCCCCACCCCGGGCCAGTGCTCCTTTGAGTGTTGGTCCAAACTAGAGCCCTTTGCAGCGCCACCTCGGGGAAACTTGAGGGCTGGTTTTAGTTGTATGGATTGCTCATCTGGTGTGCCCTGAGAACGAGATATGTGCAGCTCCTATCGGCATTTGTCAGCATGTTCAGGCGGCTTTGCTGGTCTTCTTTTACCATTGTCGAAATGTCTTGTAACCGAGATTCTGAGACTGGTCGGGTCTTTCCGGGAGAAGGAATATCCTTCGTTGACCGTGGGAGCTTGTGATGGGCTAAGTTGGGACACCCCTGCAGGGTATAAGCTTTCGAGAGTCGTTGCCGTGGTTATGTGGCAGATGGGAATTTGTTAATATCCAGTTGTAGAGAACTTGGCACTTGACTTAATTAAAATGCATCAATGGCGTGTGTTGTCGTGATGGTCTCTTTTCGGCGGAGTACAGGAAGTGAACACGGTTTGGGTTATGTATGAACGTAAGTAGTTTCAGGATGACTTCTTGATCACTTCTAGCTTCTCGACCATTGCATTGCTTCTCTTCTCGCTCTTATTTGCGTATGTTAGCCACCATATTTGCTTAGCTCTTGCTACAACTCCACCTCATTACCACATCCTACCCATAAGCTTAAATAGTCTTGATCTCGCGGGTGTGAGATTGCTGAGTCCTCGTGACTCACAGATACTTCCAAACAGTTGCAGGTGCTGATGATACCAGTGCAGGTGATGCTACCGAACTCAAGTGGTAGTTCGATGAGGACCTTGGTCGTTGCTATGTTTCGTTTCCTATTGATCAGTAGTGGAGCCTAGTTGGGACGACTGGGGATCTAGCATTTGGAGTTGTCTTCTTTCATTTTGGTTCCATAGCCGGACCTTGATTGTACTCTGGATGATGTATGTTTAACTTCTTATTTGTGTGATGTGGCAGTTGTAAGACAACTCGTTATCCCTCTCTTATTTAGTACATGGGATTGTGTGAAGATTACCCCTCTTGCAACAAAACCACCATGCGGTTATGCCTCTAAGTCGTGCCTCGACACGTGGGAGATATAGCCGCATCGTGGGAGTTACAAGTTGGTATCAGAGCCATCCCCGACTTAGGAGCCCCCTGCTTGATCGAATCGCAGACATTGTTGAGTCTGGAACAAAAATGTTTTGAGTCTTAGGATTATATATATCAGAGAGTAGGATTCTTTTTACTCCTCAGTCCCTTCGTCGCTCTGGTGAGGTCTCCTGACGTAGATGTTTTGACTTTCCTCTCCTCAAATTTCATGAAAATATTTTTTAGGATCACGCGGGTATCTTGGAATCGTTCTGATATTGCTGTGATGAGAACATTGTTCTTGGTGCCTCTTGACATTTAGGGCTCGTGGCAGTGTCCCGGGGAGTTGAGCTTCGAGGTGTTGTCGTCACAATTTTATCATTTCAGTTCTGGAATACCTGAGTTCCCCGACATCAAAAATCTCTTTTATACAGTTGTTGGTGACATAACCTCGACGCCACCCAGTATTGGGGCGGGAGTTCAGGAGTATTGCCATAACTCGTATAATGGATGCTTTTTGAAGGTTGGGATACATGATTTCCGAAGGTTTCTTGGTTATGTGTTGAAGGATGGATACAGCTGGATGTTGGGATTGTTAGTTTGGGTGAGATATTATGCTTCCCCTGTATCCCAAACACCTGATTGCATAACCAGAAAGTTTCGGGAGTTTTTAGGTGGGAATTCAAGTATCACGTAGGATATCTTTCCAACAGACACATGATACGATATGGGATCTATCATATGTTTGTTTCCGGCTTATTCTGCAAGCCAATCCTTTGTTTTGTTTTGTTTTGTGGTATTCGAGTTGTTTCAGTGTCAAATGTGGATTCCATGCCTTTTTAAATAGTGTTCTCATATTTCTATGGGAGTGCTAATCCTTTTTGATCGTCGAGTTTGTCTTTTCAATCCTTTTCAAACGGTGTTTTCATTTTCAAGTTATTCCATCCACTTCATCCTTGTAAGATCAACTCTCATGTTCTCAACGTTGTCGTCTCCCAATCCCCATTTATTTTTCTTTCCTGCCCTCCGGCCCTTTTTGTTCACGGAGTCTGAAGTCGCTAATCGAGTATCCTTTTATTCGTGCCGAGTGGTCATGCCAATTCTTTTTCAACCGTCATGCTTCTGTTCAAGTGGATCCGATCATTTTCAACATCCGCAAGATCAACTCTAAGTTTTCTCAACGGTGTTTGTTTCATCCGTCCCAAGTTGCCTTTGTTTTTCCCGCCCTCCCACCCTTTTCCTTCAAGGAATCATATATCTTAATCAAGTATCCATTTTATTCATGTGAACTTTCTTCATTCCTTTCTTCAATGTTCTTAACCTTTGATTTCTCATGGAGATGCTCATGAGCTTCAAGTTCAACATTAGACATTCTCTTTTTTTTTCTTCGGTGGATTCAATGCAATATTTTGGTGTTGATCATATCCCTTTCCTTGTTTCAAATGTTTTCTCACGCCGGTGCACCTCTTAATCATTCACCTCTCACTATTCATTTGTTCTAGAGTACTAAAGATACCTCAGGAGATTCGTGTTATCATTCCTAATCCGTTCAAGATATCTCGAGGTTGTTATCTCTTTTGAGCCATTTAATTCAATCGGTCCAATCTTTCTTTTAAATCGTTCAACGGTGTATCTTTTGAGTGGGCCTTAACCCATAGGTCTTTTCCCAGGATCTTACCCGACTCTTCTAATTTTCCGGAGTTATTTTTGAATTCCTTACAAAGTATGACGTAACTATGAATTGTCATCAGTCATATGTCTTTCTCTAAGATCTCTCAAATTCTTTTCGTCATTGGTTCAACCTTTCCATTCTTCATTCCAGAGTGCCTCAACAATTCATGATGGTGTTTGTCGTCGCCATTATCGGACTTGAAGACTGAAGAAGAGTTTCTCTTCAATCATATCTATTCTCTTGAAGATGCATAGTTCAAGCTTGTTGCCACCCTCTCATAATTGTTTTTGATTGTGAGAATTCTTTTCACCCTTCCGGAGCATTTTAGGAGTTGTTTTCATTTGTTTCTTGATCATCCAAAGGCCATCATTTCAGAAGACTTATTCATTCTCAGCTTTCAACTCTCGTTCTTGAATTCTTCCGGTGCATCACTCAAGTATTCGCTAGTCAGTTCTTGATCTATTCATTCTCATGTATGTAAATTCTCTCAAGTATCTTCCTTCATTTTCCAATTCTTCCTCCTCATGTGTGCTCTTTACTTCATGTGTTTCAAGTTCTTACGGTGGTTCGTTCGAGACTCCTCTTCCTATGTCTCATATTTAATTTATTCACTTCAATCCTACTGGTGGTTCATTGAAGACCTTCCCAAGTTTGTGCTATATCTCTCTTAATCCTTTCTACGAGAATAAGTAGTATGCCAAATCCGTTGCTTGTCATCAATTTAAATTGGTGAAGGATGCGCATAACGTAATTCTTATTATTGTTCATCCAAGTGATCTAGTTTCTTCGTTCCAGAGTTGTTCATCATGTCACATTTCTCGGTTCGAGATGCTTCATCTTTTCTTTTCTGGAGTTCCAAGTTTTCCGCTTTATCTTGTCAGGAAGCTCCATCTAAATCGTTGCAAGGCTTCTTTTTATTCTTTTCAAGCTTCCTTTCTTTGCGACCATCTTTTTATCTTACCGGAGTTCTCCATGGCGGTTCTACTTGGTGGTTCGTCAAGGATTCTTTTCATTCTTCAATTGTTATTCAAGATTTTCTCTCGAAGTTACGATCCGCCAAGCTATACTCTACGATAAACATGGTGTTCAACACATGCTTTATTTTGAGGAGTTCAAGTATTCTTCATCGTGCATTCCAAAGTGTGATTCTTTCTACCTTATCTTTTGAGGTGGTGCTATATCATTTCTTGAAAATTTCCATTCTTGTTTCGCGATTCACATGTTGTCAAGAATGAGGTATTTTAAATCCATCAATCTCTTAATTGGAGTTATCTTGGGTTGTATTTCACCTAAAGTCTTCCCTAAGGAATGTTTCTAGTGTGGTGCATATCAATAATCCATGTTTCCTCCTATTCTCGCGGTGAAGAAACTATTTCCATCTCTTCGTTCCTCTCAGCTAATCAATCTTTTGTAGTGGCTGGTTATAACCCCATAATTTTGAGAGGTTTCCCATAAGCCCACAACAATCTTACTCTTTTCGTATGGATCTTCCAACAACTCCGTTCAATCCTTCTTTTTAAGGATGCTATCTTAAATTCATTTCAGGTAGAACGTGTTGTTTTCTTCTCTGTTCTTTTGATTCCATTCTTACATTCATTCCAGAGGCATTGTGATGTTACTCTCTTCGACCCATCATCTTGTTTTATAATATCATGTTCTTTTCTTTGCTTATCCATTTAGTAGGAATGTTGTGTCCTCTGATTAAGTTCTTTTCAACTTATCAAGTTTTCCTTCTCTTTTCCACCGGAGTGCTCTCAATTTCGTTCAACTCTGTTGTGTTCTTTCTTTCAAGTTTTCATCCTCTCAAGGTTCATTGGTTTCACTCATTTGTCAAATAAGAAACTTTGTCTTACCTGTCCCTCTTCCGTTCCTCCCCGGTGCCATCCTTAGATCTTGGGTCGAGATCTCTTGTAAGTGGAGGAGAGTTGTGACGCCCCAAGACCGACACTCCAGATGCCTTCCATGGATTCCGAGATTCGTTGTGTGTTTTGTTTGGTTCATTGCATTCATCTTTGCATCAGGTGCATGGCATCATGTCATCATGCAACCTTTTTTAATAACTCAACTAAATAAATCGTATGGATCTTCGGTCCATTTAAATCGAGGGACATTCACAATGGTAATTTCTCTTTAGAACATACACTCCCAATTTTATTAGGGAGCTATATAAAATATTCCATTTGTTTGGAATTAACCGGAACACGCTTGCAAAATAAATCCCAATGCCTTTGTTATCACAATTCTTGGTCTCTAACTTTGCCATACATCCTTTCATCTCTTTCGGGAGCTCCATAAAAAATCTCAACATTTTTGGACCTTCCTTTTACCAAGTCATCGTCCAAACCTATTTGAATTAAATTCAAATTAGTTTGAATTTAATTCCTGCAATCTTGCCACTTCTAATTTTCTGTGAACATGCATATTTTTATGAGGCCGGGAAAATTAACCGCTTGCCCAAATTCTTCTTCCAACCTTCTCTTTTCTCCTTTTCCTTTCCTCTAGTTCTCTGTTTTTGAAAAGAGAAGGGAGGGAAGAGAGAAGGCCAGCGGATATCCGGCCCAATAGGCCATCCGCAGCTAGGCCTCCCTAGGCCCAACACCCCCCTAAGGCCCACCTAACCCTCTAACCCTAGACCGCACCCAGCACCCTAACCTCTCCGGATCCAATCTCTTCCCCCGCGTCCATCCTCCAGCGCCGCCAGCGCTCGACCCCGCTCCCCTTCTCGATTCCCCTCGCCCTCCTCCCGATAGAGCCCGCGCCCGATGCCCCTTCACGCGAGCCTCCTCTATGCTGCCATATCGCCATGACGCACCCACGCCACCGGGCTCCTCCTCTCAGACCCTGACCTTGGCCTTCAGCCATGGCGCCGCGCCGACGACCACCAGCAGGATGCCGGCCTGCATGTGCGACCACACCGGCCTCTCCTTCCTCCTGCCCGCATCCCTTTACTGCCCAGATCCTGCCTCGACCTCACCGCTGGCAGCAGTAGCTGTTGCACCCTCACGCCGTGCCCTGCTGCCGCTGCCTTCGCCCGCGCCGGTGACCTCCACCACATCTTTGCCCGTTTCCTCCTTGCGCACGCCCCTGCCATCCTCAACCTCCTCCCAGCGCCGACCTCCCATGCTCTTCCTCCTACTGGCCATCGAGTGCCACCATGCCTCCCCTGCAGCTACTCCGGCGAGCTCCAGCAGCTCCGCCATGTTCCTTTGCCGCCGCCTGACCTCGTCTTCCTTCTGCCTTGCTGCTGCCTTCGAGCACCATCGATGCATCTATGTGTGAAACCTGCCAAGTCCCGCACAGACCTAGATTCGCCAAGTTCGACTACCGATGACCGCCTCTGGATTCGCCAAGTACATCGCCGGCAAGACCAAGGACGCCCGAATGAGTGCTCCCGACCGAGACATTTGTGCTGCTACGTTTTGGACATGCCAAGTCCCTCAGAAACATCGGATGCGTCAAGACCGCCCCGGTTGTTGCCAAGTACCACGACGCCTAGAGCCCTCGAATCCGTCAAGTTCCTCTATGAGATGTGCAACTACCGTCGACCCCGAAGACCTCGGATTCATCAAGTTCCCATGACGACTTAAGTGTACCCCGTCGAATCGCTAAGTTCGGTTACCTTCACAACCATGTACAACTACTTCCACGACGATACAAGAACAAATACCATCGCTGAAGGCCGTTGAGTGAACAACTACCGTCGACGTGTACGACTGCTTTGTGAACGTGTACCCGACGACCCTGGAGACCTTTCTTGCGCCAAGTACCCCCTCGCTGACCCAAACATCTACAGGAAAACGTGTACCACTACCGTCAAGGACCGATAGTACCACTACTTCTACAACCTTCGCGAAACGACTACTTCCTCTACTTCCCTCGACGAACGCGAACCGCCCCGGAAATGCACGCTTCCAAGGTATAACCCTGAGACGACACCATGGACCGTATGCATGTGTGTTGTACGAGATGCTCATGTTTGCACCGTGTCCGAGATGTCCTTGCGTTCCTCCTTGTTTGCCACGCTGTCAATCCGTGGGAACCCGGTATCCGGGATCACCCCACCGTCCTTGCATGACATGCTCTCGTCACATTTCCTTTTGCACTGGTATCTCCATGAGCTACCAGAACCGATATGTTGCCGTGGCATCATTCTCGGATTTGTTGTCGTGGCACCCCTTTCGTTTCTGCCACGATGACAAATGCTTCATAACATGCTCTTATCAAAATTTTCATAAATATTGCATAAAATTTCCAAATGTCATCCGCATCATGATAACAACATCAAGAATGTTTAAATTGTTGTTTGCTTCAATTGCTAAATGACATGTGTGGATTTCCTGGAATGGTTATTTGTTGTTTCCGGCCTCACTTAAAATTTCCTAAAATGTGTAGTTTACTTTTGCCTCACCTCTTGCCATGTTTAATAACATTTAATATTGTTGGGTACATAACCGGGAGTGAACTGAATAATCGAATGTGGTGTTTCCTCAATATGCAGCTCGTTGCATATTGAGCTCCACTTAATTTGTAGTGTTGTTTGTTGCACTTGGCCATGCCATGAATCATTAAACCGTACATGCATCATCCTTGGTTGTGCATCATGCCATGTTTATGCTCGTGTGTTTACCATGTTGCTTGCTTCTTTCCGGTTTGCTTCTCTCGTTAGCTTCGGTTTTGTTCTGGAGTTGTGAGAATTCGTTCGACTATGTTGGGTCGTCTACTTCTTGGACTCGTTCTTCTTCCTTGCGGGATCTCAGGCAAGATGACCATACCCTCGAAATCACTTCTATCTTTGCTTCCTAGTTGTCCATTCTATCGCTATGTCGCGCTACCTACCACTTGTTTATCATGCCTCCCATATTGCCATGTCAAGCCTCTAACCCACATTCCTAGCAAACTGTTTTTTGGCTAAGTTACCGCGTTTGCTCAGCCCCTCTAATAGCGTTACTAGTTGCTGGTGAAGTTGAAATTTGTTCCATGTTGGGACATGGATATGTTGGGATATCACAATATCTCTTATTTTAATTAATGCAACTATATACTTGGTAAAGGGTGTAAGGCTCGTCCTTATGCCTGGTGTTTTGTTCCACTCTTTCTGCCCTAGTTTCCGTCATACCGGTGTTATGTTCCTTGATATTGTGTTCCTTACGCGATTGGGGTTACGGGACCCCCTCGACAGTTCTCTTTGAATAAAACTCCTCCAGCAAGGCCTGACCTTGGTTTTAACATTTGCCACCTAAGCCTTTTTCCCTTGGGTTCTGTAGACTCAAGGGTCATCTTTATTTTAGCCCCCCCCCCGGGGGGGGGGTGCTCCTCTGAGTGTTGGTCCAAACTAGTGCCCTTTGCAGCGCCACCTCTGGGAAACTTGTGGGCTGGTTTTAGTTGTACAGATTGCTCATCCGGTGTACCCTGAGAACGAGATATGTGCAGCTCCTATCGGGATTTGTCGGCAGATTCGGGCGGCTTTGCTGGTCTTGTTTTACCATTGTCGAAATGTCTTGTAACCGGGATTCTGGGACTGATCGGGTCTTTCCGAGAGAAGGAATATCCTTCGTTGACCGTGAGAGCTTGTGATGGGCTAGGTTGGGACACCCCTGCAGGGTATAAACTTTCGAGAGTCGTGCCCGCGGTTATGTGGCAAATGGGAATTTGTTAATATCTGGTTGTAGAGTACTTGACACTTGACTTAATTAAAATGCATCAACCGCGTGTGTAGCCGTGATGGTCTCTTTTTGGCGGAGTCCGGGAAGTGAACACGGTTTGGGTTATGTATGAACGTAAGTTGTTTCAGGATCACTTCTTGATCACTTTTAGCTTCTAGACCGTTGTGTTGCTTCTCTTCTCGCTCTTATTTGCGTATGTTAGCCACCATATTTTCTTAGCGCTTGCTGCAGCTCCACCTCATTGCCACATCCTACCCATAAGCTTAAATAGTCTTGATCTCGCGGGTGTGAGATTGCTGAGTCCTCGTGACTCACGAATACTTCCAAACAGTTGCAGGTGCCGATGATACTAGTGCAGGTGATGCTGCCGAACTCAAGTGGGAGTTTGATGAGGACCTTGGTCATTGCTATGTTTTGTTTCCTGTTGATCGGTAGTGGAGATCAGTTGGGACGATCGGGGATCTAGCATTTGGGGTTCTCTTCTTTTATTTTGGTTCCACAGCTGGACCTTGATTATACTCTGGATGATGTATGTTTAACTTGTTATTTGTGTGAAGTGGGGATTGTAAGCTAACTCTTTATCCCTCTCTTATTCAGTACATGGGATTGTGTGAAGATTACCCCTCTTGCGACAAAACCTCCATGCGGTTATGCGTCTAAGTTGTGCCTCGACACGTGGGAGATATAGCCGCATCATGGGAGTTACACATACGCACGAGGTAAATTGGGCTCATGCACATGGGGTAAGTTGGTCCCGTGTGCATGGGGGTCCCATGCACACGGTACACGCCCGTGCGCATGGGGTGCTACAGCCCTAACTCCCTGTGTAGCCCGTGGACACAGGGTCTTGGGCGATCGTCCGCACGGGGTCGCCTGGGACCTTATGTCTAGATTCTTGTGGACTCCTTCTTCCTCCTTGACGACTAGGGGCACTTCTCCTTGGACTTTGTGATGCTCCTTAGCTGCTTGGAACTGTTCCTCTTCGTACGTAAGTACACACAAACATTTTGATGAGGTAGCACCCAAGTCTTGTTTGTGTTCATAGGCATGTCAAGTAGGAAAGAGTTCACCTTGGTTTCTATTGCGTGTGCTCTAGCGCTTGGCATGGGTCCACGAGGTGCTTGATGTGTTGGTGTAGAATCAATGGGTGTGATGGAAGGATGCTCCACATCAGTACTTCCTGGGCCCATCAGGTGTCTTCTGGTCCAGAAAAAATCTCCAAAAAGTTTCGCTGCCTTTGGACTCCGTTTGGTATTGATTTTCTAGGAAGTAAAAAAACAAGCAAAAAACAACAACTAACATTGGGAACTATGTCAATAGGTTAGTCCCAAAAAATGATATAAACTTGCTATAAAATGATTGTAGAACATCCAAGAATGATTATATAAAAGCATGGAACAATAAAAAATTATAGATACGTTGGAGATGTATCAAGGCATCATGTCCGAAACAAGTAGAATGACTCCTGTCTGCATCTACTACTATTATTCCACACATTGATGACCCACAAGTATAGGGGATCTATCGTAGTCCTTTCAACAAGTAAGAGTGTCGAACCCAACGAGGAGCAGAAGGAAATGATAAGCGGTTTCCAGCAAGGTATTCTCTACAAGTACTGAAATAAGTGGCAACAGATAGTTTTGTGATAGGATAATTTGTAACGAGCAACAAGTAACAAAAGTAAATAAAGTGCAGCAAGATGGCCCAATACTTTTTGTAGCAAAGGACAAGCCTGGACAAACTCTTATATAGAGAAAAGTGCTCCCGAGGACACATGGGAATATCGTCAAGCTAGTTTTCATCACGTTCGTATGATTCGCGTTCGGTACTTTGATAATTCGGTATGTGGGTGGACCGGTGCTTGGGTACTGTCCTTACATGGACAAGCAACCCACTTATGATTAACCTCTATTGCAAGCATCCGCAACTACAACAAAAGTATTAAGGTAGACCTAACCATAGCATGAAACATATGGATCCAAATCAGCCCCTTACGAAGCAACGCATAAACTAGGGTTTAAGCTTCTGTCACTCTAGCAGCCCATCATCTACTTATTACTTCCCAATGCCTTCCTCTAGGCCCAAATAATGGTGAAGTGTCATGTAGTCGACGTTCACATAACACCACTAGAGGAGAGACAACATACATCTCATCAAAATATTGAACTAATACCAAATTCACATGACTACTAATAGCAAGACTTCTCCCATGTCCTCAGGAACAAACGAAACTACTCACAAAGCATATTCATGTTCATAATCAGAGGGGTATTAATATGCATATAGGATCTGAACATATGATCTTCCACGAAATAAACCAACTAGCATCAACTACAAGGAATAATTAACACTACTAGCAACCTACTAGCACCAATCCCGGACTTGAAGACAAGAATTGGGTACAAGAGATGAACTAGGGTTTTGAGAGGAGATGGTGTTGATGAAGATGTTGATGGAGATTGCTCTCTCCCGATGAGAGGAGCATTGGTGATGACGATGGCGATGATTTCCCCCTCCCGGAGGGAAGTTTCCCCGGCAGAACAGCTCCGCCAGAGCCCTAGATTGGTTCCGCCAAGGTTCCGCCTCGTGGTGGCGGAGTTTCGTTCGAGAAGATGGCTTATGGTTTTTTTTCTCATCGAAAGACTTCATATAGCAGAAGATGGCCACCGAAGGGCCACCAGGGGGCCCATGAGGTAGGGGGCGCACCCAGGGGGTAGGGCAAGCCCCCCACCCGCGTGGGCAGGGTGTGGCCCCGCGGTGAACTTCTTCCGCTGAGTATTTTTTATATATTCTGAAAACGTCTTCCTTGAAGTTTCAGGACTTTTGGAGCTGTGCAGAATAGGTCTCTAATATTTGCTCCTTTTCTAGCCCAGAATCCCAGCTGCCGGCATTCTCCCTCTTTATGCAAACCTTGTAAAATAAGAGAGAATAGACATAAGTATTGTGACATAATTGTGTAATAACATCCCATAATGCAAATAATATCAATATAAAAGCATGATGCAAAATGGACGTATCAACTCCCCCAAGCTTAGACCTCTCTTGTCCTCAAGTGAAAGCCGAAATCGAAAAATATGTCCACATGTTTAGAGATAGAGGTGTCAATAAAAATAAAATACAGATATGAGGGCATCATGATCATTCTTAGACCAGCAACTTACTTAATTCTTGTCATATGATTTCTTATGCTAGAGTAATAATTCAATCACAATTTCAAGTATGAATCGTAAACTACATTGAAAACTAACAAACTATAATCTCAGTCATTGGAGCAATTGCAATTTATCATAACATAGGAAAGAGTCAATATATAAGAGCTTTTCAACAAGTCCACATACTCAACTATCATATAGTCTTTCATAATTGCTGACACTCACGCAATACTTATGGGTATGGAGTTTCAGTCGGACACAGAGAAAGATAGGGGCTTATAGTTTTGCCTCCCAACGTTTTACCTCGAGGGTAATGTCAACAATAATAGTTCATGAAAACTCACATCCAATTAGACATATATACCAGGATCTTTCCAACATACTGTGCTTGCCAAAGGATAAAGTGTAAAAAGGAAGGGTGAAGATCACCATGACTCTTATGCAATGTAGGAGATAGAAGTAAAAGATAGGCCCTTCGCAGAGGGAAGCAGAGGTTGTCATGTGCTTTTATAGTTGGATGCACAAAATCTTAATGTGAAAGAATGTCACTTTATATTGCCACTTGTGATATGGACCTTTATTATGCAGTCTATCGCTTTTATTTCATCCATATCACACGATCGTATAAAGCTTATTTTCACCCACACTAATAAGTCATACATATTTAGAGAGCAATTTTTATTGCTTGCACCGATGACAACTTACTTGGAGGATCTTACTCAATCCATAGGTAGGTATGGTGGACTGTCATGGCAAAACTGGTTTAAGGGTATTTGGAAGCACAAGTAGTATCTCTACTTGGTGCGATGAATTTGGCTAGCATGAGGGGGAAAGGCAAGCTCAACCATGTTGGATGATCCATGACAATATAATTTATCTCAGATGTAAGAAAACATAACCCATTACGTTGTCTTCCTTGTCCAACGTCAACTCTTTAGCATGTCATATTTTAATGAGTGCTCAAAATCATAAAAGATGTCCAAGATAGTATATTTATATGTGAAGACCTCTCTTTTTTTATTACTTCCTATTAATTGCAACAATGACCAAAACTATGCTTGTCAACTCTCAACAACTTTTATTCATCATGCTTTTTCTATGTGGGCTCATTACTCTCGATAAGATTCACATGATCTCTTTGTTTCTTTTTATTTATTTCTCTTTTCTTTTATTCCCTTAGGATCATGGCAAAATAATCAAGCCCTTGACTCAACACTAATCTTTATTATATAGCTCACGGACTCGATTACATAGAGGAATTATAAAGCAAAACTCACAACTAGATCATACTAAGAACTTTTATTCTAATAGATCAAGATATTACCAAAAGGATCGAATTAAGAAAAACGGTAAAGATAAAAGTGATGGTGATACGATATCGGGGCACTCCCCCAAGCTTGGCAGTTGCCAAGGGGAGTGCCCATACCCATGTTATTATGTCTCCTTTGTTGGTGAAGAAGGTGGAGTTGTTGATGATGGGTAGTCGCACATCGAGCGTA
This sequence comes from Triticum aestivum, assembly GCF_018294505.1. NCBI lineage: Eukaryota > Viridiplantae > Streptophyta > Magnoliopsida > Poales > Poaceae > Triticum > Triticum aestivum. Next base: position 321,137,536 of record NC_057803.1, on the reverse strand, counting down.
GGAGGTCTTCTAACTTGCGGATAATGCCTTTGAGTGCGATGATATGCTCCTTCAACAAAATATTTTCACATGTGAGATACTTATTTTGTATACAAGCTAACTCGATCATCGTGAAAGCTTCGATCTCAGTTGGGGTAAGGAGATTGTGATCAAGTTGAAGGATGTCTTCTATTGCCGGAACTTGGTCCTCCGTGGCCTTCTTGATCCCTTCATCTTTGTTGGTCTCCATGGGTTCCTCTCTTCAACTCTATCTTCATTAGCCAAGCATTGTTGCCCTCATTGTTGGAGGAGGAGGAAGACGACATGATGCTTAGCTTCGACAACCCTGGCAGAAAACAGCTCGAAACACAAACAGAGGATAATTGCATGATACGGGAGTCAAAACCCCCGGGAGATTATATAATGAATTTTTACCGACCAAAATATGTGTCGTGTACGAAAACGGAGTCCGGAGAGCGCACGAGGTGCCCACGAGGTAGGGGGTGCGCCCAGGGGGGTAGGGCGCGCCCTCCACCCTCGTGGAGCCCTTGTGTCCTTCCCGGACTGCTTCTTATTTTTCTATTTTTCTAAATATTCCAAAATGGAGAAATATTGCCTTAAAACTGCTTTGGAGTCGGTTTACTTACCGTACCACATGCATATTCCTTTTCGGAGTCTGAAACGTTCCGGAAAGTGTCCCTTATGTATTCCTCTGGGGTTACGGTTTCAATAACATTGGCTTCAATATTTATGGGATTACCTGAGATATAATGTTTGATTCTTTGACCGTTCACCACCTTCGGATTTGTGCCTTCAAAGTTATTGATTTTTATGGCACCAGAACGATAGACCTCCTCGATAACGTAAGGACCTTCCCATTTAGAGAGAAGTTTTCCTGCAAAAAATCTTAAACGAGAGTTGTATAGCAATACATAATCACCTACATTAAACTCACTCTTTTGTATCCTTTTATCATGCCATCTTTTAACTTTTTCTTTAAACAACCTGGCATTTTCGTAGGCTTGGGTTCTCCATTCATCGAGTGAGCTAATATCAAATAACCTCTTCTCACCGGCAAGTTTAAAATCATAGTTGAGCTATTTAATAGCCCAATATGCCTTGTGTTCTAGTTCAAGAGGTAAGTGACATGCTTTTCCATAAACCATTTATACGGAGACATACCCATAGGATTTTATATGCAGTTCTATAGGCGCATAATGCATCATCAAGTTTCTTGGACCAATTCTTTCTAGATCTATTAACAGTCTTTTGCAAAATTAATTTTAGCTCTCTATTACTCAATTATACTTGACCACTAGACTGAGGGTGATAAGGGGATGCAATTCTATGATTAACATCATACTTAGCAAGCATTTTACGGAAAGCACCATGAATAAAATGTGAACCACCATCAGTCATTTAATATCTCTCCAAATCTTGGAAAAATAACTTCTTTAAGCATTTTAACAGAAGTGTTATGATCAGCACTACTAGTTGGAATAGCTTCTACCCACTTAGTAACGTAATCAACAGCAACTAAAATATGTGTATATCCATTAGAGGAAGGAAAAGGTCCCATATAGTCAAAGCCCCAAACATCAAATGGTTCAATAACAAGTGAATAATTCATAGGCATTTCTTGACATCTACTAATATTACCAATTCTTTGACATTCATCACAAGATAAGACAAACTTACGGGCATCCTTGAAGAGAGTAGGCCAATAAATACCATATTGCAATACCTTATGTGCAGTCCTATCTCCAACATGGTGTCCTCCATAAGCTTCGGAGTGACACTTGTATAGGATCTGTTCCTGTTCATGCTCAGGTACACAACATCTAATAACACCATCTACTCCTTCTTTATAAAGATGTGGGTCATCCCAAAAGTAATACCTCAAATCATAGAAGAACTTTTTCTTTTGCTGGTATGTGAAACTAGGTGGTATACACTTAGCAACAATGTAATTAGCATAATCAGCATACCATGGAGCATTATGAGAAGCATTTATGACATTTAATTGCCCATCAAGAAAGCTATCATCAATAGGTAGTGGGTCATCAAGCACATTTTCTAACCTAGACAAGTTGTCTGAAACGGGGTTCTCAGCTCCCTTTCTATCAACAATATGTAAGTCAAATTCTTGTAGCAAGAGAACCCATCTAATAAGTCTAGGTTTAGCATCTTTCTTTTCCATGAGGTATTTAATAGCAGCATGATCAGCGTGAATAGTTACTATAGAATCAACAATATAAGGTCTGAACTTATCACAAGCAAATACAACTGCTAAGAATTCTTTTTCAGTAGTAGCATAATTTCTTTGAGCATTGTCTAGGGTTTGTCATATATTCCATATATCACATTAGATAGATATCATATTCATGGAATACGATTCACTTTCAAGATGCCTTGATGGTGAAATGGTAGACACGCGAGACTCAAAATCTCATGCTGAAGAGCGTGGAGGTTCGAGTCCTCTTCAGGGCATAATATGGAGAATGCTCATTCAATGAGCATTCCCCATAGAAGTATTCCGGAAATTTGGGCCTGACGTTGTACTCTATCTTCTGAGGTCCTTAACCATCTCCCTGAGAAAAGTAGACAGTAAAAGCCAAAATAGACTAAATATATATAGCTTGAACGATCCTAAAAATCCCTCGAAGGAGATAATAAAGAACCCAAAGCAGATGGTATCCTACTGCAAGGGTGGTCTTAAGAATCCAAAAGAAGTTGCTCAGAAGAGATAGATGTATCCCAACCTCTATTGCTCTCGCGTAAAGACTTTTTTTACGCGACAGGAAAAGGTGCTACGAATTCCCCTTCTTGTTTGTGAATCTCTGTTTGTATCCTTTGAGCGCACACCCATTAAGTAGCGATCAAATCAAGGAAATCGATCAAACAATCCCCGTGCCAGCCCAAATCATGATCTTCACCAACTTGGATTTGGTTCTCTCGCGAAAATCGCGAGTTGCAGAGATGAGAACCATGAAAAGCAAGATCCCGAATAAGAAAACAGAAATCGAGTAAGAGGAAACCACAAGAGTGAAGACTAGTAGAGTCTCGTCTTTTCTCATTCTTTGCTCCTACTTCACTCAATGATTCCTTCGAATTTGTCGACCAAAAATTCTATATGTCTATTATATCTATGATATTTCTATATATATATAGAATATGATATCTAATATGACATCCGATTTGTCAAAGGGATTGGATTGGTGACTTACCCATTCAGTGACTTTGGCACTGGACGTTCCTAAAACGGGTACTATCGAATCGGGTGAATTAGAGAATAGACAGAGGTCCGTTGGCATTTCAGCCTTTCTTCTCCTTTAAGGGCCTATCCGAAAGATAATCCAGTACCTCTTAGTCCTAAATATCAGAATAGAACGAACGAACCGGCCTCCGCGGATATCTTTGCTTCGGAACAAAACCCTGCAATCAAATAGATTGTCCCAAGAGCGCCATATTCTAGGAACCCAAGTTATAATATTGAAAATTCGTTCCTCTAGCAGTTCCGGTTTGAGCATTTCGTTCCCTTTTCAAACTCCACTTATTTTCATATAGCAATCCCTGATCAAAGAGAGAACAATATCCATTTCAAAACATTTCTAACATATTCCTTAGTTCGGACCGATGAAGTAATGTCACTTGACTATTATTAACCTGACTACAATCTTTTTCTGTCGATAAGGATTGCACCAGAGCACCTTCTACTTCTAATAGGCCATGAACTATAGATAGAGAAGAATCATTCTGAGCGAGTACATAAGAAGCGATCCACTTTTTTCATCGGTTCCAGGGGAAGACCAAAGATCTTGCATGGCAGGTCCGCCAGAAAAACTCAAAAGAGAAAGAAGTTGTGACACCCCCGATTTGATTGTACACTAATCATGCACGCAAATGTGTACGATCAAGATTAGGGACTCACGGGAAGATATCACAACACAACTCTAGACACAAATTAAAATAATACAAGCTTTATATTACAAGAAGGGGCCTCGAGGGCTCAAATACATCAGCTCGAAAACAAACGAGTCAGCGGAAGCAACAATATCTGAGTACAGACATAAGTTAAACAAGTTTGCCTTAAGAAGGCTAGCAGAAAAGTAGCAACGATCTAAAAGGCAAGGCCTCCTACCTGGGATCCTCCTAAACTACTCCTGGTCGTCGTCAGCGGCCTGCACGTAGTAGTAGGCACCTCCAGTGTAGTAGGAGTCGTCGTCAGCGGTGGCGTATGGCTCCTGGGCTCCATCGTCTAGTCGCAGCAATCGGGTATAGGAAGGGGGGAAAGGGGGAGCAAAGCAACCATGAGTACTCATCCAAAGTACTCGCAAGCAAGGAGCTACACTCCATATGTATGCATTGGTATCAAATGAAATAAGGGTATCATATGTGGACTGAACTGCAGAATGCCGGAATAAGAGGGGGATAGCTAGTCCTATCGAAGACTACCCTTCTGACCACCTCCATCTTGCAGCATGTACAAGAAAGTAGAAGGTGAGTTCACCAAGTATCATCGCATAGCATAATCCTACCCGGCGATCCTCTCCTCATCCCCTGTTAGAGAGCGATCACCGGATTTGTATCTGGCACTTGGAAGGGTGTGTTTTATTTAGTAACCGGTTCTAGTTGTCATAAGGTCAAGGTACAACTCTGGGTCGTCCTTTTACCGAGGGACACGGCTATTCGAATAGATAAACTTCCCTGCAGGGGTGCACCACATTTCCCAACACGCTCGATCCCCTTTGGCCAGACACACTTTCCTGGGTCATGCCCGGCCTCGAATGATCAACACGTCATAGCCCTACCTAGGCACAACAGAGAGGTCAGCATGCCGGTCTAAATCCTATGTCGCAGGGGTCTCGGCCCATCGCCCATTGCACACCTGCACGTTGCAAACGTGGCCGGTAAGTAGACCTAGCCTCCCTAATACAAGAGCAGGCGTTCCAGTCCAATCCGGCGTGCGCCGCTTAGTCGCTGACGTCAAGAAGGCTTCGGCTGATACCACGACGTCGAGTGCCCATAACTGTTCCCGCGTAGTTGGTTAGTGCGTATAGGTCAGTGGCTAGACTCGGATCAAATACTAAGATCTCGTTAAGCGTGTTATTTTGATGTAACCGCGAACACCGACCAGGGCCAGGCCCACCTCTCTCCTAGGTGGTCTCAACCTGCCCTGTCGCTCTGCCACAAAGATCCACCCAGAGGGTCGTCGGGACAAAGGTCCTTTCAGCCCCCAATCCGTGAATCACTCACGGGAACTCTATGAGCCGACCCGTCTTTAGTCATCACATGTATCATGTATAAGATATATAATATATACCCGTGATCACCTCCCTAGTGATCATGACCCGATAGTATAACATGGCAGACGAACAAGAATGTAGGGTCACTTATGATAAACTAGCATCCTATACTAAGCATTTAGGATTGCAGGTAAGGTATCAATAACATTAGCAACTATGAAAGGCTATGCATCAGGATAGGATTAACGGAAAACAGTAACATGCTACACTACTCTAATGCAAGCAGTAGAGAGAAGAATAGGCGATATCTGGTGATCAAGGGGGAGGGCTTGCCTGGTTGTTCTGGCAAGAAGGGTTCATCATCGATGTAGTCGATCACAGGGGTACCGACAGTGGTCTCGGGGTCTATTGGAAAGAAGTAACGGAGGGGAACACAATAAATAACAGAGCAATCAAAGCATCACAAAGCATAACATGGCAATACGCGGTGCTAGAGGTGACCTAATGCAGTACTAGGTGATACCGGCAAAGTGGGGGAAACTTCCGGGAAAGTATTCCCAGTGTTTCGCATTTTCGGACAAATGAACCGGAGAGGGAAAGTTGTGTGTTTGCTATGCTAGGGATGTGGGGCAGACGAACGGACCGCGTATTCGGATCCGTCTCGTCGTTCTGAGCAACTTTCATGTACAAAGTTTTTTCATCGGAGTTACGAATTATTTTATATGACATTTCAAAGATTTAGACATTTTTTGAAATTATTTAATTCGAATTATAAACAGTGACTTTTTTGTCACCTAGCGCTATTCTAGCCACAGTGTATGACAGTGGGGCCAGTGGGGCTGGGTTGACCCAGTCAACATTTGGTCGGTCTACACATGAATAGTGGAAGTGGATCCCACATGTCATAGGCTATACCTAATCAAATAAATAAATACTAACCTAATTAATGGGGTCCACATGTCATCTGCTAGTAGCAATCCTAACTAACTAATTAACCATAAACTAATAGAACGGGGGTAGCCTCACACACCCAGAACACACACGCACGCACACCACACAACACACACATGCACTATGCATCACGCACCAGCACACACATGCACATGGCAATGAACATGGTATGGCCAGGATGCGGCAAGCGTGGCGCAGGTGGTACGACCCGCGGGTACATGCCGTGACGAGCAATGCTGCTAGCAGGCAGCGGCGGCGGCATCGACGACCAAGCGCGGCAGCACCTAGCGACAGCAGCAACCACGCATCGGCATCAGCTTATAAGGAGTAGCAGCAGCCGCAAGCAGCAACAGCTTTAAGCAGCAACATCAACAGCAAAGCAAGGAGCAGCAGCTGCAACAGCACGTACGCGTACGCGGAAGTGGAGCTCCAGCCATGGTGGCGTTCGACACGTAGGGGAACGGATCGAGGGGGGAAGTAGGGGATTCGGCAGAGAAGCTCACGGGGCGGCTCGTGGACATGGTCAAGGCCACCGGGGTGGCCCGTTGGGGTGGCAAACGACGGCGTGATGCGGCGGCCGTGGGCGAAGACGAGGACGATGGCGAGGCTACGGGGCATCCTAGCTCGAGCTCTTCGGCGTGGTGATGGATCCGACCACGACGGAGCCCCCGGACATCTTCGAGCGACGAGGGGAGGCCAGTGGCCGCAGGATCGACAGTGGCGCGTCGGCGACCGTGCTCTGGCGAACGAGACAGAGAGGAAGAGGGGCGAACGAGGGGAGTGGGAGGCGACTAGGGTTTGGAGAGGGGTTACGGGCCGCTTGTAGGTCGCCGTGGATTGACGGATGCTCAGCACGTGGAGATTCCCCACCATGGACGCGCGGGCATCGTCCACGGCGCCTCTGTGAACAGAGGTAGGAGAAAAAGGTGAAGTTGGGCTGGCTGCGATGCAATTTTGCCGGATGGGCCAAGTGCCTAGTAGTTTAGTTTCTTTTATTTTACACTTATGTTTACTGTTTTTCTTTTATAGCTATTGTTTTGTATTTAGTTTAGATATTAAATTATTTTAGTTAAAGTTGAAACTTCCCAAATAATTACCTGCTAATATTTTGGTGTTGTCCAAAAAGTTTGAGTTTATTTGGAAATGTTTGAAAATAGGTTTATATTTAAATGGGCATAATAAGTGTTGCTTGTGCACTTAAATTATGCCTAGGGCAATTTCAAAATCCATTTAATGTTGGTTCCTACATGTTAAATACTTGGTGAATATTTGCAAATCCTTGAACATTTTTATTTGACAGTTTGAAGAAATAAGAATTTGACTTGTTATTTGAAATTTGAATTTGACTCGGATTTTCATCAAGTGGCAAATTGGCTTAATAAAACCTGATGACATTGCACATTTGGGTGAGGTTACTGTACCTTGATTATTGGGGTGTTACGGAAGTCTCATTAATCTCTTCATGCTCGTTCCAAGTTCCAAGTACCTTTTGGCCAAAGAAAAACTTGATTCCTGACACGATTGCCTCTTTATGTTTATATAGATAGATTCTATGGGGTTTTTACTTAGTAAGTCTATTTTGTACAAGAGCCCCTCCTATCTGATAGAAAAGGGTCCCATGATCCCGAGCTGATCTTACCTTGGCTCGCAAACCCCAAGTTTGTCTATGAAGGGCTAATCTAATTGTATTTTTTTCTAGAATGGATTTCTTATGTGGAATACTAATGGATAGGGCTCCATTGCTAAGTGCTACAAGATCTAGTGCACTGGAACTCGTGGTTATGGAACCGAATTCTTTAGTATGGAACATTGTCTTTTCCAAGTAAAAACCCCTAGCATATGAAAGAATGAAAAGGTACTTTCGTTCTTGTGGAATAAGAAGCCCTCGTACCTTAATGAAAGGAAAATCGTAATTTTCGTTAGGTATTTGACCAAATAGGATCGTCCAGTTCCTACAAAACCTATCACTAAAATACCCGATAGGGCTAAGCGGAACGAAAAGGGTTTTCCATGAGAAGGTAAATGAAAACGATTAGTCCCACACGAGGTTTGGGAATAAGTGATTTTCTAATAATGAGCAAGGAATATACGTCTTTCTGCTAAAGAGGATCTATTAAACTCATAATTCATTAGATCCTTGTTGTCAATGCCAACTAGGTATCATAAGGAAATGGATCCCGGTTGTTCAATCCTTTGATAACCAAGGTCATTCTTTGCTAAAGAGAAATGATCACTATGAGTCAGACTCAATAGAATTGGATCCATTCCAAATAGCGAGAATTAGGATTCTTGATCCCTTTCAATCTCTCTTTCAATTCGGGGATCCAGAGAGGTGTTTTCATAGTCATCTCCGAATATTTGCCATCTTGGAATATTTTCGATTTCATTTTTCTATGGTATGTCTTTCTATATGAAAATTGGTTACTTACGATGTACGATGATCCCTGTTAAGCATCCATGGCTGAATGGTTAAAGCGCCCAACTCATAATTGGTAAATTTGCAGGTTCAATTCCTGCTGGATGCACACGAACGGGAACATTCCATAAGTCTATTGGAACTGGCTCTCTATCCATGGAATCTCATCCATCATCCATACATAACGAATTGGTATGGTGTATTCATACCATAACATAAGAACAATAAGAACTCGAATTCTTATCGATACTAGAACTCAAAGAATAGGAGGGAAAGTCGATTTATGGATGGAATCAAATACGCAGTATTTACAGAAAAAAGTCCTCGTTTATTGGGCAAGAATCAATATACTTTTAATGTTGAATCGGGATTCACTAAGACAGAAATAAAGCATTGGGTCGAACTCTTCTTTGGTGTTAAGGTGGTAGCTGTGAATAGCCATCGACTACCTGGAAAAGGTAGAAGAATAGGACCTATTCTGGGCCATACAATGCATTACAAACGTATGATCATTACCCTTCAACCGGGTTATTCTATTCCACTTCTAGATAGAGAAAAAAACTAAAAGAGAATACTTAATAATACGGTGAAACATATATACAAAACACCTATCCCGAGCACACGCAAGGGAACCGTAGACAGGCAAGTGAAATCCAATCCACGAAATAATTTGATCCATGGATGGTACCGTTGTGGTAAAGGTTGTAATTCTAGAGGAATCATTACCGCAAGGCATAGAGTCGGAGGTCATAAGCGCCTATACCGTAAAATAGATTTTCGACGGAATCAAAAAGACATATCTGGTAGAATCATAACCATAGAATACGACCCTAATTGAAATGCATACATTTGTCCCATACACTATGGGGATGGTGAGAACAGATATATTTTACATCCTAGAGGGCTATAATTGGAGATACTATTGTTTCTGGTACAAAAGTTCCTATATCAATGGGAAATGCCCTACCTTTGACTGCGGTTTGAACTATTGATTTACGTAATTGGAAGTAACCAATTAGGTTTATGACAAAACCTAGAAATCGATCACTAATCCAATTTGACTACCTCCATGGGATAGACCTCAACAGAAAACTATTGAGTAACGACAGCAAGTGATTGAGTTCAGTAGTTCCTCATAGAAAATTATTGGCTCTAGAGATATGGTAATAAGGAGAAGACAAAGTTGTTTGAAGCACGCAGAGAACCGGAAGCGCCCCTTGTTTCATAGAGAGGAGGATGGGTTATTCACATTTAATTTGATGGTCAGAGGCAAATTGAAAGATAAGTAGTGGTAATTAAGACCCCCAGGGGAAAATAGGGATGTCTCCTACGTTACCCATAATATGTGGAAGTATCGACGTAATTTCATAGAGTCATTCGATCTGAATGCTACATGTAGAACATAAGCCACATGACGGAACGCAGAAACCTAGGATGTAGAAGATCGTAACATGAGCGATTTGGCAGATTTGGATTCCTTTCCCATATATCCACTCATGTGGTACTTCATCATATGATTCATATAAGATCCATCTGTCTAGAGATCATCATATACATCTAGAAAGCTGTATGCTTTGGAAGAAGCTTGTACAGTTTGGGAAGGGGGTTTTTGAGAGAAAAGAAGAATCTACTTCAACCGATATGCCCTCAGGCACGGCCATGCATAACATAGAAATCACACGTGGAAGAGGTGGGCAATTAGCTAGAGCAGCAGGTGCTATAGCGAAACTCATTGCAAAAGAGGGTAAATCGGCCACTTTAAGATTACTATCTGGGGAGGTCCGTTTAGTATCCCAAAACTGCTTAACAACAGTTGGACAAGTGGGTAATGTTGGGGTGAACCAAAAAAGTTTGGGTAGAGCCGGATCTAAGTGCTGGCTAGGTAAACGCCCCGTAGTAAGAGGGGTAGTTATGAACCCTATGGACCACCCCCATGGGGGCGGTGAAGGGAAAGCTCCCATTGGTAGAAAAAAACCCACAACCCCTTGGGGTTATCCTGCGCTTGGAAGAAGAACTAGGAAAAGGAAAAAAAATATAGCAATAGTTTTATTCTTCGTTGCCGTAAGTAAATATGTAACTAGGAATATGGAAAATTGCATTTTTTGAATTTGCAATAATGCGATGGGCGAACGACGGGAATTGAACCCGCGCATGGTGGATTCACAATCCACTGCCTTGATCCACTTGGCTACGTCCGCCCCTTATCCAGCTAAAGGATTTTTTTTCTTTTTTCCATTGATCATTATTCTATTTATTCTGACCTCCGTACTTTGATCGAGATATTGGACATAGAATGCCACTCTTTAAAAAGGAAAAAAAGAGTAATCAGCTGTGACATGAAAAAAAATGAATCCTTTTGTAGCTCATCATTTATTGGCAAAGATAGAAAAGGTCAATATGAAGAAGGATAAAGAAACAATAGTAACGTGGTCCCAGGCATCTAGCATTCTACCCACAATGGTTGGCCATACAATCGCGATTCATAATGGAAAGGAACATATACCTAGTTACATAACAAATCCTATGGTACGTCGCAAATTGGGGGAATTCGTGCCTACTCGGCATTTCACGGGTTATGAAAATGCAAGAAAGGATACTAAATCTCGTCGTTAACTGAATTCTGAATAGAAAGATTAAGAAGAAAAAAAGATTCAAAATAAAGACAGAAATACCCAATATCTTGCTAGAACAAGATATTGGGTATTTCTGTCTTTTCTTTCTTTAAAAATTCTTATATGTTAGCGGAAAAACCTTATCCATTAATAGATGAACTTCAACAGCAGCTAAGTCTAGAGGGAAGTTGTGAGCATTACGTTCGTGCATTACTTCCATACCAAGGTTAGCACGGTTGATGATATCATCCCAAGTATTAATAACGTGACCTTGACTATCAACTACGTATTGGTTGTGGTTGAAATTGAAACCATTTAGGTTGAAAGCCATAGTACTAATACCTAAAGCAGTGAACCAGATTCCTACCACAGGCCAAGCAGCCAAGAAGAAGTGTAAAGAACAAGAGTTGTTGAAACTAGCATATTGGAAGATTAATCGGCCAAAATAACCATGAGCAGCCACAATATTATAAGTTTCTTCCTCTTGACCAAATTTGTAACCCTCATTAGCAGATTCATTTTCAGTAGTTTCCCTGATTAAACTAGAGGTTACTAAGGAACCATGCATAGCACTGAATAGGGAACCGCCGAATACACTAGCTACACCTAACATGTGGAATGGGTGCATAAGGATGTTGTGCTCTGTCTGGAATACAATCATAAAGTTGAAAGTACCAGAGATTCCTAAAGGCATACCATCAAAAAAGCTTCCTTGACCAATAGGGTAAATCAAGAAAATAGCAGTAGCAGCTGCAACAGGAGCTGAATATGCAACCGCAATCCAAGGACGCATACCCAGACGGAAACTACGTTCCCACTCACGACACATGTAACAAGCTACACCAAGTAAGAAGTGTAGAACAATTAGCTCATAAGGACCACCATTGTATAACCACTCATCAACAGATGCAGCTTCCCAAATTGGATAAAAGTGCAATCCGATCGCCGTAGAAGTAGGGATAATAGCACCAGAGATAATATTGTTTCCATAAAGTAAAGAACCAGAAACAGGCTCACGAATACCATCAATATCTACTGGAGGGGCAGCGATGAAGGCAATAATGAATACAGAAGTTGCGGTCAATAAGGTAGGGATCATCAAAACACTGAACCATCCGATGTAAAGACGACTTTCAGTGCTAGTTATCCAGTTGCAGAAGCGACCCCACAGGCTTATACTTTCGCGTCTATCTAAAATTGCAGTCATGGTAAGATCTTGGTTTATTCAAATTGCAAGGACTCCCAAGCACACGTATTAACTAGAATATAGATAATAGAAGGCTTGTTATTTACCAGTATAGCATAGACTATATACCAATGTCAACCAAGTCAGCCCAAAGATTAGCTATCCATATAACTAAATTAACCAAACCAATAATTTTGTATTTGTAAATGAAGTGAGTCAAAGTTAAAAACTTTGATGGGTCTTTTCTATATGGGTTGCCCGGAACTCGAACCCGGAACTAGTCGGATGGAGTAGATAATTCTTCCTTGTTACAATAGAGAAAAATCCCTCCCCAAATCGTGCTTGCATTTTTCATTGCACACAACTTTCCCTATGTAGCAATAGCCAATTTCTATTCCAAAGAGGAAGTTCTACTAAATTTTTTAATTAGTAAGCTAATTCACCTACTCTTTATTATAATAAAAAGAACATTTCAGAATGAAAAATAGAAAAAAAAAATTCTTGATCATTTATCAACCCTTTCCTGTTTCTTAATTTCGTCTAATGATTAATTAAGAGGGTTGACCAGGTCATTGATACGTATAATACCCAAATACCAAATACGCTCAGTGTGTGATCCAAAGAAATAAAAAGAGTTGTTTTGGTGAAAATCACAGAAAAACTTGCTCTTCTTCCATAAAAAATTCTTCTAAAAATGCCGAACCCAATCTTTGCATAAATGTTCGTACCGTGCTTTTATGTTTACGAGCTAAAGTTCTAGCGCATGAAAGTCGAAGTATATACTTTAGTCGATACAAAGTCCGTTTTTTCGAAGATTCACTATGATAATGAAAAAGATTTCTACATATCCGACCAAATCGATCAAGAATATCCCAATCTAATAAATATGTCCAAATGGGTTTATTAATAGGATGCCCTGATCCAGTACAAAATTGAGCTTTTGATAAGTATCCTATGAGGAGAGTGGCGGGGACTATGGTATCGAATTTTTTCATTCGAGTATCTATTAGAAATGAATTATCCAGCATTTGATTCCTTACTAACAAAGAACTTTTTGGTACACTTGAAAGGTACCCCATAAAATCGAAGCAAGAGTTTGCTAATTGGTTTATATGGATTCTTCACGGCTGAGTCCAAAAACAGAAATAATATTGCCAGAAATTGATAAGGTAGCATTTCCATTTCTTCTTCAAAAAAAAGTGCCTTTTGATGCAAGAATTGCCTTTTCCTTGATATCGAACATAATGCATAAGAGGATCCATAAAGAACCATAGGGTTTTCCAAGAAAAACCAGGGTACATTATCCCAAAATGTTCCATCTTCCTAGAAAAGTGGATCCGTTCCAGAAAAGTTCCAGAAGATTCTAATGGTAAGCAAGAAGATTGTTTACAAAGAAACAACAAAAAAAATTCATATTCCGATACATAAGAGTTATATAGGAATCGAAATAGTCTTTTATTTTCTTTTTGAAAAAAAATGGATTTCATTGAAGTAATAAAACTATTCAAATTTAAATAATAGTTGAGAAAGAATCGCAATAAATGCAAAGATGGAACATCTTGGATACGGTATTGAAGGAGTTGAACCAGGATTTCCAAATGGATAGGATAGGGTATTTCTATATGTGATAGATAATCCAAATGCAAAAATTTGTCTTCTAAAAAGGGAAATATTGAATGAATAGAACGTAAATTCTGAAACTTTGGTATTTCTTTTTCTTTCAGACAAAATAATTCTCGTAGCGAGAATGGGATTTCCACAACGATCGCAAACCCTTCAGATAGAATCTGAGAATAAAACTCAGAATAAAAATAATTTTTGTAATCCAATAATCGATCTTGGTTAGGATGATTAACCGAGTTATCCAAAAAATTCTGCTGATAAATTCGAATAATTAAACGTTTCACAAGTAGTGAACTAAATTTCTTGTTATTACAACTAACAACTATTTCCACAGGTTCAGGACCATTTAATCCATAATGGTGGGCAAATGCATAAATATATTCCTGGAAGAGAAGTGGGTAGACAAAGTATTATTGACGAGATTTATGTTTTTTCTGAATACCCTTCTAATTTTTCCATTTGTATTTCTACTTGAATTAGGGAGAAGAAGCATTTCTTGGTTTATCGAATGATGATACATAGTGCAATATGGTCAGAATAGGGTGTTGCATTTTTCATACAAACCCTGGAAAGAAAGGGACTCTAATCCATAGATCTTTTTCTGCTCCTTTTCTACCCAATTAGTTTATGTTTGTTCTAATTAAAAAAGAACAGAACAAGTTTCTTTATTTTTGCAGGCCAATCGCTCTTTTGACTTTGGAATACAGCCTCTTTATCAATATACTGCTTCTTTTACACATTCAATCCATAACATCCCTTATTCAATCCATAATCGAGAATAATAAGGATTTCTAAAAAAATAAAGGGTTCACTCATAGGAAAACCCAACCTTTCCCCGCATCCGGCACTAATCTATTTTTAACGTCTAATTAGAGTGGGGAATCATTCCAATTAGGAAGTTCAGCTCGTTGCTTTTTATTTTACCAGAATTGGAGCCAAGCTCTATCCATTTATTCATTAGACCCAGAAAATCGTAATTTTGGATTCCATTCAAATAAGATTGATTTTATTACGACATGCTATTTTTTCCATTCATTACCATTGAGGATCAGTCGTGGTCTTCTAGACTCTACCAAGAGTCTGGACGAATTTGTTGTTTCATCCAAATGTGTAAAAGATCATAGTCGCACTTAAAAGCCGAGTACTCTACCATTGAGTTAGCAACCCAGATAAAAAAAGGATCTTAGATACGATCAAAATCCAAAAATCAATGGAATTACACCGTGCGCTTCTGTCAAAACATTGAACTAGCAAGACATCAAAAGATTTTTTTTATCGACCATGAAAAACACTCAAATGCCAAAACGAACATGTCCGGTTAAATTCCACTAAACTAAAGTTAAAAAAAGAGCGACCCTAATCACGATGGCCAAATTCTCCTTATTTTTAGCGATTTTTATTAAAAATATATATTGTATTGTATTGTATGAGAATACATGCAAGAGGAACACCCTTATCATTTGACCGAAGTGTAGGTGGAAAAATTGAATATGGAGTGAGGATAAAGAGACCCATCTATCTACAAATACTATTTGTTCAATAGACCTTTGTCAATGGAAATACAATGGTAAGAAAACAAATTAGATAGAAAAAGTAAATAAAATAGGGGCTTATGTTGGATTGGCATGATATAATATAAATCCAAATAGGATTAAAAAAGAGGTAAATTGTGTCTCAATAATTAGACAACTAGGAATACTAATAATCTTCTCATGTCCTACTTTTTGATTCATTTAGTTCTTCGATTAACTCAAAGTTCTTTCTTTTTCTTTAAAGAATTTCGACTTCCTTAAAATATCATAAACAGTTCTTGTTGGTTGAGCACCCTTTTCAAGGAAATAGAGAATAGCTGGAACATTTAAACAAGTTTGATTCTTTATCGGGTCATAAAAACCTACCTTTTGAAGATCTCTTCCTTCTCTTCGAGATCAAACATCAATTACAACGATTCGATAGACAGCTTATTGGGATAGATGTAGATAAACAACGCCCCCCTAGAAACGTATAGGAGGTTTCTCCTCATACGGCTCGAGAAAATGATTCGAATTTCTGTCGATAATAATAGAAATTAGACTATGACGTGCATTAATTTCCTTACAGAAAAAACAAATTTCATTTATATCATGACTCAAGTGGGCTAATTTTTCGTGACAAACTTCGAAGGCAAAATCCTTCCAAAATTTCGGAGTCATCTTTAAACTCTTTTCTTTGTCTCATTTTGAACGAATTGACTTTTATTCCTTATTCTGATCCAACTCTGTTGTTGAGACAATTGAAAATTGTGTTTACTTATTCTAGAATCATTTATCTTTGATTTGTGAAATCCTTGGGTTTAGACATTACTTCGGGAATACCTATTTTTTTTCTTTCAAAAGAGTAGCAACATACCCTTTTTTCTTATTTCCTTCAATAAAGCATTTATCTCTTCTATAGAAATCTAATAAGAGGGATTGATTCAGATATACTTTTATTGGACTTTCTTCTTATTTTAACCTTTCGATTTATTTCTATATTAAGGATAGACTGACAAAGTTGGCCTAATTTATCACTAACCCTAGATTCTTTCCCTTGATAAAAAAATTCTGTCCTCTCGAGCTCCATCGTGTACTATGTTACTTAAACCCAGCGCAAATTTGGTTCGGAACGAATAGAACATGCTATGTCGAGCCAAGAGCATTTTCATTACTATGGAAAATGGTGGATAGAAAAATCCACAATCGATCGTGTCCTTCAAGTCGCACATTGCTTTCTTCCACATTGTTTTAAACGAAGTTTTACCATAACAAACATTCCTCTTTTCATTGCAAAGTGGTATAGAGAATTGAGCCAATATGGATGGAATCATGAATAGTCATTGGTTTAGTTTTTCTATACTAATTAAAACTTGCTATCTATGGAGCAATATGGATAAAAGAAAGTAAGTATTTATCCGGGAAGCCTCCGCCAAGATCCAATTTATTTAAACCCATAGTAAAATTCTATTATATGAATGAAACATAGTTTGAAAAAGACGACTAAAGAAGTTTGCTTAAAACTTATTTATTCTTAAATTTCCACCCTCAACGGATGGCTCGAGATGATCAATCTTGAAGTGAGAAAAGAAGGATTGACTCTTCCTCAATAAATAAACTATCAACCTCCAAAAAAATTTAATTAAATTAATTACTAGAAATTAGAATTCTAGTAGTAATATATTTTTTCAGTACCAAAAACAATTAACTATAATAACTAAATAAACTATTCCAATGAAAAGATTGAAAGTTTTTGGTAGTTATAGAATTCTCATACTTTTTCAACTCGAATACCAAAAGGAAGAAAAAATATGACTAAGTGATTTTATAGTAGAGGCATATCCTGAATGTGCTTGATAGATCCCATTTTTTCATGAAAATAAAGATAGTCAATTTGACTGGACTTAAGACTTTATTATGTTTTCTGAGAAAGAATAAGATATCATTAGTCTTTTTAATAAACTTTTTCTCGTATGGAATACTATATGATTTCACCATTTGTTTCATCAGAAACAATCTGGGATGGAAGGATTCGAACATCCGAGTAACGGGACCAAAACCCGCTGCCTTACCACTTGGCCACGCCCCATTTTGGGTTTTATGCGACACTAATAAACACTAGTATGTTTATTTATTATTCGTCAATACCATTTCAATTACATAAAAAAGGAGGGATATTCTCTTGCTAGTATTCTACACATGCGGATAATATAGAGTCAAAAATGCATTGATCATTACATGGAATTTTATTAAGAGATTATATAGAAGTCAAATTTATTCCACTCTCATTTGAGAGTGCGAATACAACGAGGTATTTTGTGTTTGGGAAAGTACAAAGAAAAAAGATTTTGAATCTGCCTTTTCCTTCTTTCCCTTAAAAAATAACTGAAGAAAAATCCAATTATTTACTCTACAAGAATGAAATGCTTGTTATGCCTAATATACTTAGTTTAACATGTATCTGTTTTAATTCTGTTCTTTATCCTACTACTTTTTTCTTTGCCAAATTACCCGAAGCTTATGCTATTTTCAATCCAATCGTGGATATTATGCCTGTTATACCTCTATTCTTTTTTCTATAAGCCTTTGTTTGGCAGTTTTCCATGAAATCTTTAGTACTCTGTATGCTAAATTGAATGATGTGTTCATTCCAAAAAAATTTAAAAATGGGTAAAAGCTGAGAAGTTTTATATTTTTATATTATGAACCTTTGATTCTAAAATTTAATTTTTTCTGCATTGAATGGGTAGCTACAGCAATAAATTTGGATCGGCCTTTCTACTCCCCTGCACCTAGGTTGAGCAGGTACCTAAAGGTACCTACACAATACCTAACCACCTAACCCTATTTTTGCTATTGATAAGAGTGCTTATTATAAAAGAATTCTTGCAATTTTTTTCAAGAATTATTTTTTGCATTTTTAGGTATAAAAAACCAGCCTAGTGGATCCGTGTGGTAAGGAAAAACTGGTAATCTATTCCTTAAAAAATCTTGCAGATTATGTAATGCTTACTCTCAAACTTTTTGTTTATACAATAGTGATATTCTTTGTTTCACTCTTTATATTTGGATTCTTATCTAATGACCCAGGACGGAATCCTGGACGCGAGGAGTAAAAATTTAGTTTTTTTCTTATTGGATTTGTTTCGTACATTTTTCTATGAGAAAATCCGGGGGTCAGAATTCTTTCTAATTCAAAAGTCCAAAATGATCCAAGGGAGCGGAATGAGAGGGATTCGAACCCTCGGTACAAAAAAATGTACAATGGATTAGCAATCCGCCGCTTTAGTCCACTCAGCCATCTCTCCACATTCCAAACCAAAAGGTTTCCGTGATATGATATAGGCAAGAAATAAGAAATAACGGTTGCAAAAAACCCCCCTTTTTTTCTTTCAAAATTCTATAAAAACTATATTGCCAATTCCATTTTAATTATATTCTTTTTTCTTAATGTTAATAAAAAAGAAGAAAATTCTTGTTTTTTCTTTCTAAAAATCGATATTGGCCGAGAGACAATCAAATAGATTTTCTCTTTAGCGGGCATTTCCATATAGGACTTGTTATAATTATAAGAAAACAAGGAGGTTATATAAAAAAGCTTTTTTGTCGATTATTTATCAAGAAAGCAAAAAGGGTTCTTATCAAATCAACCATAAAATTGGAAAGAAGCATAAAGTAAGTAGACCTGACTCCTTTAATGATGCCTCTATCCGCTATTCTGATATATAAATTCGATGTAGATGAAATTGTATAAGCGATTTTTTTATTTCCTTAGACTTAGACCGCGCAAGACAAGAATTTTTCGCTATTTACGGTTTCATATTCTTGTTACTAGATGTTCTATAGGAATAAGAAGAAATCTCAACTCCTTTACGCTACACATAAAATTGGATTTCGAAGGTCCATTTTTCTTTCTGAATCCTCTATATTAGTTCTTCCACCCATGCAACACAGAGGGAATGGGAAAAGAAGGGTTACTTTTATTTTCATTTTCCCCTTAAAAGATAGACTTTGAAATAGGAGTCTTGGAATAATGCTGAATTTAAAGGTTTATTTCTTTCTATAGTATAAGAAAAACAATTTATTTCTATTTCTGTAGTATAAGAAAAACAAATCGAATCAAATTCATGGATTTACCACGACCTCGGTTGTGACTGTGACTCCATAGATAAAAATGGGAAATTTCTGTCTTTGAGACCATTGAAAAAGGGCATTGAACGACAAAGAAATCGTCCACAGATAATAAAACTGTCATATGCCTTGGAAAGTGATATGAGGTGCTCGGAAATGGTTGAAGTAATTGAATAGGAGGATCACTATGACTATAGCCCTTGGTAGAATTCCTAAAGAAGAAAATGATCTGTTTGATACTATGGATGACTAGTTACGAAGGGACCGTTTCGTTTTTCTAGGATGGTCTAGCCTATTGCTCTTTCCTTGTGCTTATTTCGCTTTAGGGGGTTGGTTTACAGGGACAACTTTTGTAACTTCTTGGTATACCCATGGATTGGCTAGTTCCTATTTGGAAGGTTGTAATTCCTTAACCGCAGCAGTTTCTACCCCTGTCAATAGTTTAGCACACTCTTTGTTGCTACTATGGGGGCCCGAAGCACAAGGATATTTTACTCGTTGGTGTCAATTAGGCGGTCTATGGACTTTTGTAGCTCTCCAGGGGGCTTTTGCACTAATAGGTTTCATGTTACGCCAATTTGAACTTGCTCGGTCTGTTCAATTGCGGCCTTATAATGCAATCTCATTCTCTGGTCCAATTGCTGTTTTTGTTTCTATATTCCTTATTTATCCACTAGGGCAATCCGGTTGGTTCTTTGCACCGAGTTTTGGCATAGCAGCGATATTTCGATTCATCCTTTTCTTCCAAGGATTTCATAATTGGACGTTGAACCCATTTCATATGATGGGAGTTGTCGTAGTATTAGGTGCGGCTCTGCTATGCGCTATTCATGGAGCGACCATAGAAATCACTCTATTTGAGGATGGTGATGGTGCAAATACCTTTCGTGCTTTTAACCCAACTCAAGCTGAAGAAACTTATTCCATGGTCACTGCTAACCGCTTTTGGTCCCAAATCTTTGGTGTTGCTTTTTCCAATAATCTCTGGTCCATTTCTTTATGCTATTTGTACCCGTCACCGGTTTATGGATGAGTGCTATTGGCGTAGTTGGCTTGGCTCTGAACTCACGTGCCTATGACTTTGTTTCCTAGGAAATTCGTGTAGTGGAAGATCCTGAATTTGAGACTTTCTACACCAAAATATTCTTTTAAACGAGGGTATTCGTGCGTGGATGGCAGCTTAGGATCAGCCTCATGAAAATTGTTGGGGATATTACTACCAGTATGACCCGCCCAAGAGGGGCCGGGTCAGCCCTAATGGCGGGTTACATAAGAACCCTGATAAACATTCAAGATGATAGTTTACTAAACGTATAGAAGGCCCAAAGGCCTGGGGGCCGGTTTAAAGCCTGATACTGTAAACCGCCGTATGTAAGGAAAGCCTTGTAAATAAAGGCATGTAAAGGAAGTCACCGAGCCGGACACGATTATGAGCCGGCCGGGACTCTGTAGGCCACCAGGCGTCAACCCGTGTATATAAGGGGACGACCCGGTGGCGGTTTAGGACAAGAAACAACCAAGTCGATAACAAAGCCGGCGAGTTAAGCCTCTTGGAGATCGAAACTTCAGCAATACCAATCCCAACTAGACGTAGGCTTTTACCTTCATTGTAAGGGGCCGAACTAGTATAAAAACTCTCTCGTGTGTCCTTTGTCCCGATTAACCCCTTTAAGCATCCTAGTGTGATGGCCCTACGACTAATTCCTTGCTCTAGGACATCTGCCGTGTCAACTCCACGACAGTTGGCGCCCACCATGGGGCCGGCGCACGGTGGATTTGAGTTCTTGAAGGGCAACTTCGAAGGGCTCAAGGGATACGCTGTGGGCCGGATGACCAAGAGTCGTCGTGGCAAACTCTACATCGACGATGAAGGCTGGGGCCCCGAGGCCGGCTCGATCGAGTACGGGTACCGGGTCCCCTTCGGCGGAATTCACGTCTTCATCGGCCAGATCGGCGAGTCAGGCCCTGAGCCGGACGTCCACACCAACCTCATCGAAATGGCTCAGCATGCCGGGTCCACCCGTGTTCAATCTATCGTGAAACATGCCTTCGTGGGCTGCGTCCATGGCGATGAATACTCCGAAGGATCAATGGAAGGCGAGGAGACGGCCATCTGCTCTGATACTGCATCATCAACAGGTGAGACGGACTCGTTGTACCAGCTGCAAGACGGCATGCTCGGGGGCTGTTCCAATGGCAGCAGTATTCCGGACCCCCTTGAGCCGCCAAATTGGGCCGAAGTCTTCATGGAGGGGACGCAACCTGGGCAGAACTCCACCACAGCAGCAGGAGCAGCAGCTACCGGGTCGGTAGCAGCCGGGTTAGGAGACCCCGCGCGCCCCCCGGCTTAGGTTCTAATGGACCTCATGGATAGGCTGACAACTCTGTTAACCGCTACGGTAGAACCGGCGGATAAAGCCTAGCATGACACAGAAGTGGCACGCGTGCAGGAGGAGATGGTGCAAGCTAAGTAAAATCTAGCCGCGAGGAAACCCGAATGGTAGCGTAACAAGCAGCTCTGGATGCTCGTGCTCAGCAACTTCAAGCAGAAACTTTCCGGCTCTCGGTGGATCTTAATGCATCGAACAAGGTCATGAGGAGCAGGCATCAGAAAACTCAATCACGACTGCCTCTAACGCTGGATCCGAGGAACCTGTTCCATACACCCGGGGCTGGGGGGAGCAACCCGCCGGAGGCGAACCGGGTCACGACACCCGGTGCACCAGATCAGCCACGCGCCATGGAGCCACCCCGCCTGAATACAGCTCCTCCTCGTTATGTATCAACACCTCCGCGTCACTTCTCTAACCCTATGGAAAATCTCATCGCAGCGTCGGCTCGTTTGGCAGCTCCCCAATGGAAGGCGACTCGCCAGCAGCAATTGAAACCCGGAGGGTAAGAGAACTACTTCAGACAGCTTTGGCCCAGCAGGATGCATACTCCTACAGTCGAGACAGGATTCATTCAACTCCTCGCCCAAGCCAGAGCCTGAGTTACAGTAGGCACATGGAGTCCGCAGAGATGTCAAGTAATGCTCAACGCCACAACCAGTCATATAGGCATGAGCCGGTACGGGCTGGAGCCCTTAACTTGGCGGATCAGGAAAGGATTCGTCATGAGGCGGAACGGGCGGCTCAGATAGCGGCAGAGCAGGCAGCTCACCAAACCTTTCCGGTTTATCCAGCAACCTCGGTTGAGGTAGGAGTGGCCACAAGAACCGGAGGCGTGCCTTTCCTGGTCCCAGCCAAACGCAATGAACGGTTGCCCAAGGATTTCAAGGGGCCTCGTAAGGTGCCTAATTACACGGCTGACCTACAGTCGGGGGCTTGGATTGAGAGTTATGAGATGGCTATGGAGCTGTTGGAGGTTAGCGATACTGCGATGGCCAAGTATTTTACCATGATGTTGGATGGAACGGCTCGGACCTGGTTGAAGGGATTGCCACCCAATTCTATCGGCTCATGGGCAGAGTTGAAAGCATGGTTCATCCAGAACTTTAAGGACACATGTAAGCAGCCAATGCCGATTGTGGACCTGACCAATTGCAAGTAAGAGGATGGTGAATCTACAACCCATTGGGTGCGCCGGGTCAAGGAGATAATACATTCATCTGATAAGATGGATGCCGGCTCAGCAGTTTTGATGTTGGAGAAAAATTGTCACTTTGAACCTCTGAAGCAGAAGTTGGGGCGGCTTAAACGTGATTGTAATGACATGGGAACGTTGATGGCAGCTCTTGTCAAGTATGCCGATTCTGATACCGCCAAGGACCCGGTGTCTGACGAAGAAAAGGCAACAAAGGGAAATAAGAACGGCAATGGCAAGGGTCACCAGCATAACCTGGCGAATCAGGGAGGTAATAAACATAAGGCTGATGAGTTTGTTGCCAATACTAATGCGCAGGGTGGTAATCAGCGGCGCAAGGGCAGACAACCCCCTCGATCGGGCGGGTCAGGCCCCACCCTTGAGCAGTTGTTGAATGAACCTTGTCCAAAACACGGCACCCGGGAGAAACCAGCCACCCACTTGTGGAAGGATTGCACGATCATGAAGGCATTCAAAAATTCAAACGCATTTGATGGGGGTCACGGCCCAGGTGGTGGCTCAGGTGGAGGCGGCTTTCAGGCCCCGGGCGTCGGTTCAAGCGGAGGAGGTTTTCACGGTCAGGGTTATCCTGGTCACCAAGGAGGATATAATCAGCAACACGGCCAAGGGAATCAGCAGCAGCAGAAATCCGGCTATCAGAGCAACCCAAAGTAGTTGAGTAGTAGACAGTATCATGTCTTTACTACCAGTTTATGTAAGAGGGACCAGAAACTCCACAAGAGGGCCGTCAATGCCGTTGAGCCGGCAATTCCACGTTATCTACGTTGTTCGGAGTAGCCTATTGTGTGGAGCAGAGAGGATCACCCGCCCCGGGTTGATATTCCGGGTCACTTGGCTTTGGTAGTGGCACCTCAGGTTGGTGGGTACAAGTTTACTAACGTACTCATGGATGGAGGCAGCAGCATCAACATCCTCTACTATGAGACGTTCCGCCGGATGGGATTGACGTATAAAAATCTTAAACAATCCAACACTATTTTTCACGGTGTGGTACCTGGTAAATCGGCATACCCAGTTGGGAAGATTGAGCTGTAAGTAGCCTTTGGGGATGAATATGACTCCAGAGCAGAAAAATTAACCTTTGAAGTGGTTAAGATCAAAAGCCCATATCATGCTCTGTTTGGGCGGCCGGCTTATGCCAAATTCATGGCTCGGCCGTGTTACATATATTTGCAGCTCAAGATGTCGGGTCATAAGGGCACCATTACAGTACATGGGAGCCGGAAGATAGCGTTGGAATATGAAGAGGGTGATGCCGCCTATGCTGAATCTGTTTGTGCAACAGAGGAGTTAAAATTCTACAAGGATCATGTTGACCCGGCGGACATGACGTCATTAAAGAAAACAACAATAGAGCATGAGCCAGAGTTGAAATTCAAATCAGCTGATGACACTAAGATGGTTGACTTTGTACCTGGCGACTCATCCAAACAGTTCATCATCAGCGCAAACTTGGATCCGAAATAGGAAAGCGCGCTCATCGAGTTCATCCGTGAGAACCGGGACATCTTTGCATGGAAACCTTCAGACATGCCGGGTGTCCCGAGGGAACTCGCTGAGCACACTCTTAATATCGATCCAAAGTTCAAACCTGTCAGACAGTTTCTCCGACGGTTCAATGAAGAAAGGCGCAAGGCCATCGGAGAAGAGGTGGCCCGGCTCTTGGCAGCCGGGTTCATTGTGGAGGTCTTTCACCCAGAATGGTTAGCTAACCCGGTGCTTGTACTAAAAAAGAATGGCACCTGGCGTATGTGTGTGGATTACACAGATTTGAACAAGGCTTGTTCGGCTGATCATTTTTCTCTCCCCCTTATTGATCAGATCATTGATGCTAGGGCGGGTTGCGCACATTTGAGTTTCTTAGATGCTTATTCCGGTTATCATCAGATTAAGATGGCAGTCAAGGATCAAGAGAAGACAGCTTTTATAACTCCTTTTGGAGCTTTCTGCTATGTGTCTATGCCTTTTGGTCTTAAGAGTGCCCAGGCGACTTACCAGCGGTGTGTGCAGAATTGTCTTCATGATCAAATTGGGCGCAATGTTCATGCTTATGTGGATGATATAGTGGTGAAATCTAGGGAAGAGGAAACCTTGGTCACAAACCTGAAAGAGACTTTTGATAATCTTCGGGTTTACAAGATGATGCTTAACCCAGCCAAGTGTGTTTTTGGAGTGCTAGCCGGTAAGCTTTTGGGTTTCTTAGTGTCTAACCGAGGTATTGAAGCTAACCCAGAGAAAATCAAGGCAATCACATCTCTAGCCAAACCAACCTGCGTCAATGATGTTCATCGACTCGCGGGTCATGTGGCTGCTTTGAGCCGGTTCATAAGCCGGTTAGGGGAAAAGGCTATGCCTCTGTATCAGTTGATGAAGAAAACGGATGTTTTTGTTTGGAGCGATGCTGCGAATGCTGCTTTTGAGGATCTAAAGGCACAGCTGGCTGAGCCGCCGGTCCTGGCTGCTCCAATTGAGAAAGAGCCGCTATTGTTATACGTAGCTGCCAACTCACGGGCTGTTAGTGTGGCTATTGTGGTAGAGCGCGAGGAGGCTGGCAAAGAGCACCCGGTTCAGCGGCCGGTGTATTATGTCAGTGAAGTGCTAATTGAGTCTAAACAACGATATCCACATTGGCAGAAGCTTGTTTACGGGGTGTTCTTGGCGAGCCGGAAGCTTAAGCATTACTTTCAGGGACATCCAATCACTGTGGTTAGCTCTGCTCCTTTGGGAGACATTATTCAAAACAGAGAAGCCACGGGGCAAGTCGCCAAGTGGGCAATTGAGCTTGGGTCTCATGGGTTGAAGTATGTTCCACGTACTGCAATTAAGTCTCAAGCCCTGGTTGACTTCATCAATGACTGGACAGAGATGCAGATGCCGGAAGAGAAGCCGGACAACACATATTGGACTATTCATTTTGATGGATCCAGGCAATTGGAAGGCTCGGGGGCTGGAGTTGTGTTAACTTCGCCACGAGGTGATAAATTTTGTTATGTGTTACGGTTGATGTTTCCATGCACTAACAACGCAGCAGAGTATCAAGCCTTGCTCCATGGTCTTCGAGTGGCAAAGGAGATGAGCTTGAGCCGGGTCAGATGTCTTGGTGATTCAGATCTAGTGGCTCAACAGGTATCTGGCAAGTGGGATTCCAAAGACCCTCTCATGGCGGCTTATTGCCGAGAGGTCGATGCTGTTGCAGGATATTTTAAAGGTTATCAGGTGGAACACATTGACTGTCGAAAGAACGAAGCGGCTGATGCTTTAAGCCGGCTAGGGTCTCAGCGTAAGCCAGTGCCACCCAACACCTTTTTGGATGTTTTGCATAACCCCTCTGTCAAGTTGCCCACAGAAGAAGATTTAGCTGTTCCTGACCCAGAGGCGCGGTTGGTAGCGGCTCTTCATGTCATCCAAGATTGGACGATACCATTCTTGGCTTACATGACCCGGGGAGAGTTGCCAGCGGATGAGACCCTGGCTCAGCAGATAACCCGGTGATCTAAGTCCATGACGATTTCGGATGGAGAGTTGTTTCATCGCAGTGTTTCCGGAGCGTTTCAATGGTGTGTTTCCCCCGAAGAAGGTCAAGAAATCCTTCTGAGATCCATGAAGGCGATTGCGGTCATTACGCCGGGTCAAAATCTTTTGTGGCCAAAGCATTTCATCATAGTTTTTACTGGTTGACGGCTCATGCTGATGCAGAAGATCTGGTCAGTAGATGTGATGGATCTCAAAAATTTGCACGACGAGCGCATGTGCCGGCTCAAGAGCTCCGGATGATTCCAATCACTTGGCCATTTGCGGTCTGGGGGCTTGACATGGTGGGACCTTTCAAAAGGTCTAAGGATAAAAAGACACATCTCTTGGTGCCAGTTGAGAAGTTCACCAAATGGGTTGAGGCGGAGCCTGTGAGTAAGTGTGATGCAGCCACGGCGGTTCAGTTCATCAAAAAAGTAATCTTCCATTTCGGTTTTCCACACAGTATTATCACAGATAATGGCACTAATCTGTCCCAAGGGGCTATGGAAGAGTTTTGTCAGTGACAGCACATCCGGCTTGATGTTTCTTATGTAGCTCATCCTCAATCCAATGGTCAAGCGAAGAGAGCCAATTAGGAAATTCTGAAAGGGCTAAAACCCCAGCTTATGGTTCCTTTACAGCGAATGCCGGGTTGTTGAGTAGAGGAATTACCCTCAGTGTTATGGAGCATCAATACTACACCCAACAGGTCTACGGGTTACACACCCTTCTTCATGGTTTACGGAGCAGAAGCAGTGTTGCCTAGTGACATCTGTCATGACTCGCCCCGTGTAGAAGGTTATGTTGAAGCTAACAATGAAAAAGCTAGATAGGATGCACTTGACTTGCTGGATGAAGAAAGGGACTTAGCAGTGACACGGTCAGCAATTTATCAACAGGACCTGCGTCGTTATCACAGCCGCTGGGTTAAGTCCAGGACTTTTCAGGAAGGCGACTTGGTGCTTCGGCTCATCCAGGATCTTTCAGATGCACACAAGTTATCCCCACCTTGGGAGGGACCCTTTGTGGTCAGTAAAAATTTAAACAATGGGTCATACTACCTCATTGACGTTCGAGAGCATGCAGAGTCACGTAAGTCGGAAGAGGGGACCCGCCGGCCATGGAACATTGCTCAACTTCGGCCATATTACACCTGAGCCACCGGCTCTCAACATGT
Organism: Triticum aestivum; assembly: GCF_018294505.1. Lineage (NCBI taxonomy): Eukaryota > Viridiplantae > Streptophyta > Magnoliopsida > Poales > Poaceae > Triticum > Triticum aestivum. Next base: position 321,109,585 of record NC_057803.1, on the reverse strand, counting down.
ACATACGTTCACGTTGTATATACTATGATAAGCAATAAAGTAAGACCATCGGTCTCTTTTCACAGACTATACATCTTTATTATTTCTTACTTACAAATGACTATTAAGGAGCTGATCATATCTGAATCAAGTTTAACCTTTTTGGTCCGGCTTATGATCGTATCCGAATCTAGCTGCAAATCTCAAGGTCACTTGGGGCCTTCCTGTTCAAACATAGGTCGTATTCGAACCAAAGAGAACATAGCTATCGTAACCCTCTTGATCGGCTCAAGGCCAAACTCACTTGGGGGCTTCTTGATCGTATCTGAATCACAGCTTAACCCCTTTTGAGTTCGACTTGGATCGTATTCGAATCAGGGTCGTTAAAAACCTCTCAAGGTCATTTGGGGGCTTCCTGTTCAAACATAGGTCGTATTCGAACCAAAGAGAACATAGTTGTCAGTACCCTCTTAATCGGCGCAACGCCAAAGCCACTGGGGGCTATATGGTCGTATTCGAACCTTAGCTTAACCCCTTTGGTCCGGTTTACTGGTCGTATTTGAATCAGAAACCCCAGCCTTTTGAATACAGAGTTAAAATTATGTTTATTATCCGTTGCTTGCCTTTTAGCTTTTGTTGTTTCAATATTACAAATAAGATAGCCTAGTTTTCTTCACCGGCTCAATTATTGAACAACACAGCCGCCCGGGTTATTCAAGCCGGTGGCTCAAGGATCCAAAGGTACAAGCTACTAAGATATGATGATCATTGAGTATTCAAGAAGTATTAACGTTACATACATATTGAATTATCAAGTTCACCACCCGGATTATTAAAACTGGTGATCTAAGGATCAACAAGGACAAGGTATGGTTCTTACTTATACGCGCTTACCCGCTGCGTTAACTCAAGAATTGGTTTTAACCCTTATCCTTTCTTTATATTTGTCTCTGTTTGTTTATTGAGGTAAATATATTGGCTGTAAATTAGGGTGTTTAAACCCGTTTGGTTCTAAACCGCCTTGCAAGTCTTTTTCTTGTATTCACAGGAACAGAGTTCAAATATCGCAGAGACAAACATTAAACGATGCATAGATTGACATCTGGAAGCAGATTCACATAGAAGTATTTTATGCACAACGGCATAAGAAAACATGCGGTGTTTTAGCAACTAAGTTATTACAAGGCTTTATAAGCCTATGAAGATGATCATCGTCCCTCCCTCGCCGGTTCACCACCTTCTGTTTGCTAGAAGTTGGATTTTGACCAATCAAAGCCGTTCATGGCGACAAATTCGGCTTCGTCGTCAATCAGGCCGACTGGGTCAATTTCCAGGGCAAAGGTATCTTCTCTCACTGGTGGGATTAGACTGCTACTTTGTATGAAGGACTGGCCATCTTCTTATTTTCACTATCAAAACCCGGTTGGTACTTGTCAACATTGGTGTCATCTCCAAGACTAGTCGCCTGAGGCCGGACTTCGTGTACACACGCTATGAAATCATCCTGATCAAACGGAGACCCGTCCTCCTTCACAGTAGGGTAACCTCTTGCTACGTCCGCCGGGTCTAAGTCTGGCACCCAAGCCTTGGAGCGGCTTAGGGCAATCAAAGCTCCGGCTCGCGCGCAGGAGCGTTTTACTTCTTGGAATCTAACAGGAAGGATGGACAGCTTCTTCAGGACATCGCTAAGCCGGTTGGGTCCTTGATTTGCAGGAGAGATAGCGGCCAGAGCCCGTTGTGCACCAATATACAATTGTTCAACCAAGGTGTATACTGCCTTCAGTTTAATCAACGGGTCTTTGCTTAGATTTTTACTTCGTGGACCTGCATATATTTTTAACAGAGTAAGTTGGCGGATTATACTCCGGTTTGGCAAAAATTATGCGAAAGGTCAAATCAGGCAGCTTACCAAAGATAGCAGCGACCATCTGAGACACCTGGCCCTTTAAACCGTTCAGCTCTGTTGAAATTTCTTTCAGAGCTGTTTCGGCCGTCTCAGCTCGTCGGGTCAGAAGTGTTTTCTCATTTTCCCAAACCTTCTCCTTGGCAGCAAAGCTGGTCTTCAAATTTTCCAGTGCAGAAAGGCTCATTTGCAGTTTGGAAGTGGAAGATTTGATTTCGGACTCCTGACTTGCTAGTCGGGTCTTTGCGTCCGACAATTGAGAGTTCAATTCAGACAAGGCATTCTGTGAAACGTTCAGATAAGTCAAGACTTGGTTTCAAATTCAAATACTCAAATTCAAGATTCAAGTCTCAAATTACTTTACGAGTAACCACTTGACACTTGGGGGCTAATGTATGCCAAATCAATTTTTTATGACTCTGCTAACATATTTAAAGTCCCAAGTCCCTTATAAAGTAACATCACTTGGCACTTGGGGGCTAATGTACGCAGTTCAGCAAAGTTATCAAGGTTAAACCGGAGGATTAAGTATTTTGAAGACGGTTTTAAATTATAAAGTACCAATTCATTGATGGTCAAAATAAACCGGTCCTTGGGGACTATAGGTGAAGTCTTTGTTTCTATCAATATTAGGCAAAGATTCAGAGGTAAAAGTCTTGGACTGTACTTTAAGCCTACAGGTTATTCTGTTTCTCTCATAATCTAAAGACTTGAGGGCTGAAGGAATATTAGTAAACCAGAAACAACGTACCTCGTACTTCAACTGAAGCTGCTTGACCATCTCGATCTCAGACTCACGACTAGAGTGTACATGACTAAGATAGCCGGATAAGATATCACTGGCATTGAGACGGTCATAATTGGCAACATCAAAGTGAACCTTATGCCTTTCCAATGCTTCTTGCTTTGCTGTGCACCGAGCCAACACCGTTGGGTTCCCCGGCTCAAAAAAGCGACTCCCAGTAATCTGAACATCTTGAACACGTGGAGACGGCGGGTCGGTTGAGCTTGATGGTCCAGCTCTAGAAGGATTCATAGTGGCTTTGTCAAGGGACGGCTCTGGAGGATTTGCTTCATTGACAATAGGCGGGTCTTTTGGGGCGTCAGTTAATGGAGAAGGCGGCCTAGCCAGGTCAGATGCTAGTACCGGCGGGTCTTCCGCCGGTTTTGTTGCCTTCGCCTTCTTGGATTTAGCCTTGTCGCTAAGGAAAAAACATTGCAGGGTAGTCAGCATCAAGATACAATTGATCAACCCGGAAGAAAAGAGGATTTCTTATTACCCAGGAGCAGTCTTGAAAGCCGGAAATTGTGTTTGTGATGAGTCGCCTAAGGAATGAGACACCTCCTGAAAAGGTAAAAGAAAGGAGTTAAAAGAAATACAAGGAGCAGGATTCATTAAAACAAGTTAAGGACAGTAATAAGTAAACCTCGTTCGGGCGTTTCCGAGGGGTCTGTTGAAGGACGACAGCCGGTTCATCTTCAATCTCAACTTCACGGCGGCTTTCATGTTGCTGCTTTTTCAAATGAAAGTTGGGATCCAAGTGAGCTAAGGGGTTAGAAAACCTTACTTTACGGATCACTCGTCGAACTTTGTGTCTTGGTAAGGGCTTTGAGTTGGAGGAAATGATAGTTACCTCTGCTTCCCCGGCCTGACTGGCCCTAGTGTCATCCTGGTAAGGATCAGTGTCAATAAGATTGTTAAAAAGTTGGCCAAGGGAATCAAGGGCTACCTCCGAGTCAGACGTGTCATCAAGTTTCATTAAATCTTCAACAGTGGCTTTCTTCTTCTTCTTAGTTCTCCGGGTCGTCTTCTTGGTGTTCATGGCGGCGGCTTTCGCCTTCTTGGCAGCCTCGTGTCATATTTCACCTTCCAAAAGCCAGAATTGGCCTGCAAAGACAAGAAGAAAGATTAGTGCTAAAGTAGTATAGCTGAGCAAAACACAAAGGAAAAGAGATCAGAATATACTTACTTCTGGTACCGGGTTAAGCTTGCAGAAGGGATTTAACCCAACAATGTTGCAGTCCTCATATTTCCCATTCACCAAAAGGTTTGACATTGAAACAATGTCTTCTTCGGTGAGTTCAACTGGGCTGTGACGAAGAGAGTCGTCCGGGCCTCCACCGTATTCATACATCAGTTTTGATCGATGGCTTAATGGAATAACCCACCATGAGATCCAACAGCGGGTCAGATCTACTCTGGTTAAACCGTTCCCCAACAAAGCGTTGATTCTTCTGATGGATGGAAGCAGCCTCTTGCGTTCAGCAATGGTGAGTTTATCCGGAAGGGTGAACTTGGAGTCAAGACGACCGGGGCGGTAACCCTGCATCAGCTTCTCGTTTGCTGGAGAGATATCCTGACAGTAAAACCAAGTTTGGTTCCAGTCCTTTGGGTGACTTGGTAAAACTGTGAGAGGGAAGACAGCACCCTGACGACGCTGAATTGAGATGCCTCCAAGTTCTAAGCTGGGACCGTTGGTGCATTCGTTCTGCCGATTCAGATAAAAGTACTCTCTAAACAGCTCTATGGTCGGCTCTTGCTGAAGATACACCTCACAAAGCACTTGGAAATTACAAATATTAGATATGGAATTGGATCCAAGGTCCTGAGGATGGAGTTTGAAAAAAATGAAGGACCTCTCTGAAGAATTTTGAACCGGGCGGTGAAAAGCCACGGTTAATGTGGTCAGTGAAGACAATCACTTCTCCGTCTTTTAGATTGGGGTGTTCTTCCTCCGGGTTAGGAGCACGATAAGACATGATAGTTTTTGAAGGCAGAAACCCAATGATGAAGAACTCTTTTAACCGTTCCTCGGTTATGGATGAGGGGACCCAGTTACAGACGGTGGGTGTCTTTGACGGCATGGCGTGTAAGGGACTAAAAAAGGAAAAACAACATGCCGGTTCAATTTACAGCTAAAGGTTGAGGTTGTAAAACAAGTAACAGCGGCTTAAACTAAGGGCTAATGACATATAAGGAAAAGAAAGCCAGAGTGGTAAGCCGCCATGACTACAGATTTTCTCAGAAAACAGATTCAGCTAAGTCTTGGCATAAACAAGTTTCACCAAGCTCTCATTACTATTTTGGATCAAATGGCTGTCCCAAAAAGAAAATATTCTAGACCTAAAACTCCAGTACAGATGAGTTTATTAGCTAACAAAGCATCTATACAGGAGAAAGAGATCTACTGCTATCTAAAATGAATGCCAAACAGATACCGCAGAAGTTCTACACTATCGGACGATCAGGAAAGGGCATCGGAGGTGAAATCTACCAAGAGTCTGTGACGAACTCCGACGAACACCGACAAACTCGAGAAGCCGTAATGCAGATCTAAGGCAGAGAAGGAAATGGACTTACAGATGCAGGGCTACTGCGGAGGTTCGTCGCGTTTCTCTGGTCAAATCAGGTCGATGCAGCGGCCTGAGGTGAAGAAGACGAGGAGATCTGCGGTGGCGGTGGCAGAGCTCGAGCGGCAGTGAAACAGCGAGAGGAGGAAGACGACCGAAGGAGGAGAATGAACAAGACCTAAGTCGTACCTATTTATAAGGGAGTGCGCGAACAGGTGGGCGCGAAAATCAAGGAGACCCGAATAATGATTATCCAAATAAACGGACGCCTCGATTCTCGGAAAGCATTAAAAAATGAAAGATCCGTTGGAAGATGACGTCATGAAAGTTTTTTGTGTTTTCAAAAGATGACGTCACGGCGGGTTACAAAAGTTTTCAGACAGGGGATGGATTCCACCTAAGTATTAAAGATTGACAGAGAACAAAGTTCAAAGTCAACCTGGGGCCTAATGTTGGGGATACTACTACCAGTATGACCCGCCCAGGAGGGGCCGGGTCAGCCCTAATGGCGGGTTACATAAGAAGCCCGACAAACATTCAAGATGATAGTTTACTAAATGTATAGAAGGCCCAAAGGCCTGGGGCCGGTTTAAAGCCTGATACTGTAAACCGCCGTATGTAAGGAAAGACTTGTAAAGAAAGGCATGTAAAGGAAGTCACCGAGCCGGACATGATTATGAGCCGGCCGGGACTCTGTAGGCCACCAGGCGTCAACCCGTGTATATAAGGGGACGACCCGGTGGCGGTTTAGGACAAGAAACAACCAAGTCAATAACCAAGCCGGCGAGTTAAGCCTCCTGGAGACCGAAACTTCAACAATACCAATCCCAACTAGACGTAGGCTTTTACCTTCATCGTAAGGGGCCGAACTAGTATAAAAACTCTCTCGTGTGTCCTTTGTCCTGATTAACCCCTTTAAGCTTCCTAGTGTGATGTCCCTACAACTAAGTCCTTGCTCTAGGACATCTGCCGTGTCAACTCCACGACAAAAATCATATATTCCCTGAGGAGGTTCTACCATGTGGAAATGCTCTTTAATGGAACTTTCGTTTTAGCTGGTCGTGACCAAGAAACCACTGGCTTTGCTTGGTGGGCTGGGAATGCCAGACTTATCAATTTGTTTGGTAAACTACTTGGAGCTCATGTAGCCCATGTTGGATTAATCGTATTCTGGGCCGGAGCAATGAACCTATTTGAAGTGGCCCATTTCGTACCAGAAAAGCCCATGTATGAACAAGGATTTATTTTACTTCCACACTTAGCTACTCTAGGTTGGGGAGTAGGGCTAGGGGGAAGTTCTAAATACTTTTCCGTACTTTGTATCTGGCATACTTCACCTAATTTCCTCCGCAGTCTTAGGCTTCGGTGGCATTTATCACACGCTTCTGGGACCCGGGACTCTTGAGGAATCTTTTCCATTCTTTGGTTATGTCTGGAAAGATAGAAATAAAATGACTACAATTTTGGGTATTCACTTAATTTTGCTAGGTCTAGGTGCTTTTCTTCTAGTACTCAAGGCTCTTTATTTTGGAGGTGTATATGATACCTTGGCCCCTAGGGGAGATGTAAGAAAAATTACCAATTTGACCCTTAGTCCCAGTGTTATATTTGGTTATTTTACTAAAATCTCCTTTTGGTGGAGAAGGGTGGACTGTTAGTGTAGATGATTTAGAAGATATAATTGGTGGGCATGTATGGTTGGGTTTTGTTTGTGTATTTAGCAGAATTTGGCATATTTTAACCAAACCCTTCGCATGGGCTCGCCGTGCATTTGTATGGTCTGGAGAAGGTTACTTGTCTTATAGTTTAGCTGCTTTATCTGTCTTTGGTTTTATCGCTTGTTGTTTTGTATGGTTCAATAATACAGCTTATCCGAATGAGTTTTATGGACCCACCGGGCCAGAAGCTTCTCAAGCTCAAACATTTACTTTTCTAGTTAGAGACCAGCGTCTTGGAGCTAATGTGGGATCCGCTCAAGGACCCACATGTTTAGGTAAATATCTAAGGCATTCCCCAACTGGGGAGGTTATCTTTGAAGGGGAAACTATGCGTTTTTGGGACCTTCGTGCTCCATGGTTAGAACCTCTAAGGGGCCCCAATAGTTTGGACTTGCGTAGGTTGAAAAAAGACATACAACCTTGGCAAGAATGAAGCTCGGCAGAATATATGACCCACGCTCCTTTAGGCTCTTTAAATTCCGTGGGTGGCATAGCTACCGAGATCAATGCAGTTAATTATGTCTCTCCTAGAAGTTGGTTATCAACTTCTCATTTTGTTCTAGGATTCTTCTTTTTTGTGGGCCATTTATGGCATGCAGGAAGAGCCCGAGCTGCTATAGCAGGTTTTGAAAAGGGAATCGATCATTATTTGGAACATATTCTTTACATGAACCCTCTTAACTAAGATTTTCTTATCTATACATGTTCTACTTTTTTATGTTCTGGCTCAGTTATTCCATCTAGCCGAGCCATTCATTCCTTTTTATGAAAGAAAGATAAGGGACAAAAAAAATAAAAGAAACAAACGTATTCAATAAGCAAAAGGAGAGAGAGGGATTCGAACCCTCGATAGTTCCTACAACTATACCGGTTTTCAAGACCGGAGCTATCAACCACTCATCCATCTCTCCACAGCCTAATCCTTTTTTTACTCCTACAAATAGAACATAGCCATATAAAAAATAAAAAGATTTATTAGCCTCTAGAAAGATATCAGATACAAGTTCCTTTTTGATATATCTCTGTATACTGTATACACGGATACAGGATCTGCTATACCCGCTTGTGAAATAAAGAGTAAATAATCTCTTCTCACCCCCATATCCAAATAAAAAAGCGGTTTAAGTAATAAATTTGAATTAAAGAGAAGATTCAATGGATTCATGATTAAACCCCTCCTACTTCTTGTATTTTTTTACAATTTTAGTTTAAGTGAGGGATCAAATATGTAGTCAACTTTATTTGACGGTAGCTTGGAGGATTAGAAATATGACTATTGCTTTCTAATTAGCTATTTTTGCATTAATTGTGACTTCCTCAGTCTTAGTAATTAGTGTACCCCTTGTATTTGCTTCTCCCTATGGTTGGTCAAATAATTAAAATGGTGTATTTTCCGGTACATCATTATGGATTGGACTAGTCTTTCTCGTAGCTATTCCGAATTCTCTCATTTCTTAAATTAAATTTGGTTAATATTTATTAACCCCATAAAAAAGAAATAATAAAGGCCATTTCTTCTAAAAAAATTAGAATAGTGAGACGTATTAAAACGCAATTTGCGTTTTGAATTGCTAGCTCTTCTCTTTCAGTATTATGAAATTCCATTCCCATTAGAATATTCATTGACAGATAATAAAAAAAGGAAAACTCTAATATAATAGAAAATGAAATGAAACGGTTGACCCAGGCGGATATACGCTATAAAATATATACCATAGCGAGCATAGCTAAATGGTAAAATATCTCCTTGCCAAGGAGAAGATACGGGTTCGATTCCCGCCGCTCGCCCGCTTAATTTATCGAAGTACAATGATAAAAAGTTTAGTCTAGTTAACTGTTTAACTACTTATATTAAATTAAGTATTAATCAGGTGTTAGTCTAGTGTCGTATCCCTTACTATCTTACCCATCCTTTGCATCCCACTCAAAAAAGAGGGCGCTCCGGAGGCAGAAATAGAACTCGCCAACAGAGCTCCAAAAATTGGGTATTAACTAAGGCAAACAACAGGCAAACTCTTTTTAAAGGGAAGGGAGAGGTAGACTATCCCTTTCGTTTCATTTTTATTTTCTGCAGGATAGGGAGAAACATTGCGCCTTCTTTTTTTAAAGGCAAGTGACTTTGCAAACTGCTCAATTTTGCCCTCTAGGGCCGAGAACTAATGAATAAAAAAGGTTTGGATACGCCCCTCTACCATATCTAGAGAAATAGAATAGTCCTTCTATATAGACTGCTAAGTGCGGAGACGAGAATCGAACCCGTGACCTCAAGGTTATGAGCCTCGTGAGCTACCAAACTACTCTACTCCACTCTGGAGTACCAGAAACTGGTGGACAAAAAAGGCTTGAACACAAGCCTCTAACATGTCTAGACAAATAGAATACTCCTTTATACAGAATGGAGCGGGTAGCGGGAATCGAACCCGCATCGTTAGCTTGGAAGGCTAGGGGTTATAGTCGATGGTGGTTGATTATTTTTAATCTCTCTAATTCAAAACCGAACATGAAATTTTGATTTCATTCGGCTCCTTTATGGATATTCTCACCACTTAACATCTATGTCAGCTTTTCTATTTGAATGGAACCAAAGCTCTCCGCTTTCTAGATGATCCTTATAGAGTAGGAGATAGAAATTCTATCTAAATCCATCTAATCTACTTACTTCGTTACCTAATTTCATTCAAGAGATCCTGAGGAACAGAATTGGGTTTCCACCAAGCTGAAACAATATGCGGATGGTTCTAGTAAACCAAAACTATCGTTTTTTAGCTATTTGGCTTCCTTATTCCTTATTTTAAGAAGATTTAGTTACGATTGGAAATCAACATTTTTGTATCTTCATCCATAGATCCTTTACTCATATTTTAAAAATTGGAATAGTTAATCCAATGCAAAATGATGCTTCGCAACTCTGTACTCATAATCCTATTTTTATTTTGGATGCAATTTAAATTAGTCTTTGGATACAAATCGCCAGAATGTATATTCTTCCTCAATATGCTATTGAGAGGAAAATAATTTAATCCTTTATAAGAACTAAAGTTTTCATCGGAATATAAAAATAAAAAACTTAAGGATGCCTTAAGTATATCATTTCAAATTCAATTATTAATACAACGAATCACACTTTTACCACTAAACTATACCCGCTACATTGTAGATTATGGTATAAATGATACCCTTTGTCAAGGATAGCCATTTGACAAGAAGGCTAATTCCCCCTTATTTAATCAGATGGAGAAGGTTCATGACATTGAGCCGTTGGTACTTCTACTTCGATCGCTCGCCTTTACTTTAGGATTTAGATGGCCCCTCTGGTCTGTAAAAAAAATCTTTTCTTACCATGCTAATAGCGCCTGAACCAAATGTATTTATTTTGATTAGGATCCTATTCTACGGTTACGACTACAATAATAATTATTTACTTTGCAAGGATGTAAGTGTGTCCGACTGCTAATTTTTTTTATTATTCCTACAATATAAACTAGGGGATATAGTGGGTAACGCTGTCCCTATAAATTCCTTTTTTCCTTTTCTTTTTTGTCCAGAATTGAACAAAAAAGAAATTATGGAAGATTTTTTCTTCCCCCATTAAGTCTGAGCCATAGAGTAAGAGTGACATGAGTTTTCCAAATTCATCATAGACTTTCCCTATGGCTAGATAGAAGTAAGCAGAAAAGAGTTGTAACTTAAAGAAAAAACGGAAAGGGCCGACAGATTTACCTTATGTAAAGAAGATCCTAAAAGTCTCTGATTAGTCGACTCTCTGCATTTAACACTTTCCTCTCTCTCCTTTTTTCCACTGACTCAATTTTAGTTTATTAGATTCTTGTTCAAAAGAATGAAAAAAGTTCAATAGAACTAAGAACACATAAAAAATAGCATAGAGGATCAAGGTCATTACCAAAAGTTCCTCCCAAGGATCATATATCCTATTGGGTATCTGTTCCCCGCCTTTTCCCGCTAGGATCGAAAATCTTATATTTTCCATATCCATATACCATTGAATCCTTGGGGATCCAGAATCCGCCTATTTTACTAGTCTTCGGAAACGGAAAACCCTGAACGAAGAAGAGTTGGATATGTTATGTAGGGTATGTTTTTTATTAATTTTATTTTGTGCTCTCAAGATATCGATATATACATATACAATCTCTACATAATGTCTCTCTCTATCTCTATATTATATATATATAATATGTACATTATGCAGTAGACCCATAATGGGAAATCCAAGTGGCTAATTTTTGAATTAAATAAAAAGCCCTTTTAACTTAGTGGTAGAGTAATGCCATGGTAAGGCATAAGTCACCGGTTCAAATTCGATAAAGAGCTTTTTAAATTAGTGGTAGAGTAATCTCGTGCTAAGACGTAAGTCGTTGGTTCGAATCTGATAGAGTACTTTTCTACTAAATTGATTCACTTTTTTTCTTTGTTTTTGAAACTTTCTCTATATTTATAGAGAATTTTATGACTTAGTGCGGGATGGATGCATTTTTGGTCTGAATACTAAATGAAGCACGGAGAATTAATCTATAACGATCAACTAAAAAATCCTAGATGAAAACATAACAGAAAATTTGGAAAAAACTCTTTGCTTTGGATCTATTTATACTTTTCGAGTATATTGACAATTCCAAAAAACTGCTCATACTATGATTATAGTATAATCACGAGCGGTTGTATATGGCCCTATCGTCTAGTGATGCCCCTATTGTCGAGTGGTTCAGGACATCTCTCTTTCAAGGAGGCATCGGGGATTCGACTTCCCCTAGGGGTAGGGAGTATTATGAAAGGAGGTTAATCATAGATTAGCAAAAACCCTGGAATAAATTCTTCCTGGGTCGATGCCCGAGTGGTTAATGGGGACGGACTGTAAATTCGTTGACAATGTCTACGCTGGTTCAAATCCAGCTCGGCCCAAACCAAAAATCTAGGGCTTCGTGAGTATGAACTAATTCTTCCATAAAATAAAATGTCTGATCTATAGAAATAAAAGATAAAGAAAAAAGGATTTTTTTTCTAATCCATATCTCTCTCATTCCTTCCTTACAAACAAAAGAGTTTTTCTTATTGAAGGCTGGATTATTATCCAATTTTAGTGATAAAAAATCACGACATACTAGTTATGTCACTCTCACTATACCCACATATAATATAATATGTGGGTATGTAGTATATGATTCGTCTATTTCTTAGAGTATGAAAGACGAATCGAATCTTCGTACAGTTCTGTTTAAGAACGGGTATGCCATACACCCCACGAGGATTGTAGTTCAATTGGTTAGAGCACCGCCCTGTCAAGGCGGAAGCTGCGGGTTCGAGCCCCGTCAGGCCCAAACTAGGGTTTAATGAATGGAGAAATTGATATTTCCTTTTACCATCCTCATCTTAATTTCCTATTCCACTCTTATGGAATAGAGTATCGGTATTTTACCGGAATCCATACATAAATCGTATTCCCTTTTTATTTCAGACCTCTTTTCCCCATCTCACTTCTACTGCTTATTTGGATGTCTATGTGACCCATAGAAAGTTGGTCATATAATACATACATAATTGTATGTGTAACTATAAGAAAAAAGAAGGGAAATTGTATAAGATTAAGAAAGTATAAGATTAAGAAAGCTCGTGGGTTAGAGATATAGAAAAGAAAAAGTAGAAAAGGATTAAAAAAGAGGGAATTCCTAATCCAATCAGAAAACCCATTTTGGTCTTAGTGTGGATAGAGGATCTTCCTATGTTATACTATATAACTCTCATCCATGAAATATAACTCTCATCCATGAATTGATTTGATAGATCCGATATTCATAATATTGAATTGATTCAGTATTATCAGAATGCAAGCCCTACCCTTGAATTTACAAGATACCACTTTTCCCTCTCCATGGGATTACATCCTGAGTTATTGTGAAAATAAAAAATAAAGAGGTTATGGAAGTCAATATTCTCGCATTTATTGCTAGTACACTATTCATTCTAGTTCCTGCTTCTTTTTTACTTATTATTTATGTAAAAACAGTCAACCAAAATAATTAATTGGAATTCCAATTAATAATTGAAGAAATTAAAAATGGATTAAATAAAAAATCCAAGTCTTAAATGAAAGGATCTGGTTGGAATCTTAAAGTGTGGTAGAAAGAACTACATATAGTTTTTTCTACGACACTTTAGATTCTTTCTATTATATTATCTTTGAATCTACATAGAATAGATTAGTAGATTGAAATAGTTAAGTAGTCTAATTCAATTTCTTTTTTCATTGCATCCACTTAATTTCAATCAGGTCAAAATAAAAAAAAATCTAAGACAATTCTTGACCAAAGAATCCATGGAAGGAAAGAAAAATAATATTAAAAATAGACTATAGTAAATAGTAAAAGGAAATGGAAAATGTGTGATATGCCGTGAATAGTTTCGTGGAAGAAAGTCTAATTTTCTTATGTATGGAACTTTTTTTAACCATTCGTCATTTCTAGTAGAAATTCTGAATTGGTATAATGGCTCTTTCTTACATTGCAACTTACAATACAAGAGTTTCTTACAGGAGTGAAAAAAAACTAAAGAAAAAGATTAAAGAATAACATTTGACAAAATGATTAACGCAAAATGATCCATTAAAGAAAAGAATTGATACAACAATTTGATTACTTAATCAATTAGTAGTATCCCTAGAGTCCACTCCTTCCCCATACTACTAGTGAAATAGAAAATGTAAAGACTACCATTAAAGCAGCCCAAGCGAGACTTACTATATCCATCTAAATTATGTCTCCTATTTCTATGAAGGGATTATTCTACTATTGATCAATAATCATAGTGGAATCAAGGGTACAGAGTCAAAAAGGGATTCTGCCCTAAGGCCATGGATCAATCAGTTCAAGGAATTTACTCCTAACAAATTCTTATAGGAATTCTGGTAGAATTAGAGAGCATTAAAAATAGGATACTATAGCCCTTTTTTCCTTAAAAAAGAAAGAGTACGGGAATGATGTCCTGAATAGAAGAAGCGAGAATATGAAGATTTTTTATTCCTTTTGTTACTCTTTTTTTAAGCAAAGGACGCCCGAATATACCATAAAATTATCAATAGATAAGTATTTATTGGATACCTACGTTACCTAATGTTTATTTTTGACCTAAACCCTGCAGCCTTGCTTTGTACCATTCTATGAAAGAATGAAGAGATTTTATCCATAACACAACTCCTAAATTGATTTTTGATCGACCTATTTAATTTGATTCTCGTTAGAATTAAGTAGTCCTTACTTTAGTGTATGTAGGTAACATAAGATGTACGAGAAAAAAATGTATAATAATTAGTAAGTCTAGATATTCTTTCGTGGAGTCCCTTCTTGAATCTTAGATTGAAAAAAAAAGAATACCCCTTAGAGACCTTTCTTTGGATACCAAGATTTCTGACATCTTATCCTCGTATTTTAAAATTATCAAATCAAATCTCAATTAATAACCAATTCAAATTCATATAATAAAAGAATAAGGAAACACTACCTTGCCCCTATTGATAACCATTTTGGCCACTACCGTCAAAACAAACCCTAACCCTAGTTTGAGGATAGAACTATGGTATGGTTTCTCTAAACCCAATATCGGCAGGCCCAGTTACTCTCTTGCCCGAACTTATGCAAAGTAAAAATTTATCGAATTCGATCAGCACTATAAAAAAACCCTAAGTATTTTATTGATCAGGCGGCACCCAGATTTGAACTGGGGATAAAGGATTTGGAGTCCCCTGCCTTGCCGCTTGGCCATGCCGCCAAAAAATCCGATCAAAAATCTAGAAAACAACAAATATTCTTCCACATTTTCTTACGAAAAGCCCCTTTTATTTTGAATATAATTCTACTTACTTTTTTCGAATCTTTTTCAAAAAATCTATTCCTGCATTTTTTGATCTAGTTTCTATTATTCTCCTCGATAGATTCTATCTTAAAAAATACATTGTTAACACAATAAAACTTCCCATTTCTTTCTATTGAGATGAAAAAGAAGAAAAAGTGGATTTCTATTCACAGGCTGCAAAATTCAGAATAAATTGGAACCGTTAACTAGAATTCTCTTTTTTTATTGCAGTAGTGAACTACTCTTAAATCGGTATTATCTCCCCCCCTTCAATGGCATAATGAAATATTATGGCTTTATGCTTAGTCTGTGTATAGGTAAACTTTAGGTCCGAACAACATTATTATCCAAAGATCCCCTTTATGTACATATCTCTATGGGGAATCATGCTTTAATTTTTCAAAGTATTAAATTAAATATCTTGAATAAAAAAGGGAATTTGCTCTGATATAGAGTATAACCTGACTATCTTGGCCTACCCAAATGAAATTACGATAAAAGAAAAGCATGGATATGGGGAGAGGTGGATAACTAGATTGGCATGTACTTAAAAAAGGGACTTACTTTATTTTAGAATTCCACATTGAAATACTGAATTTTCTAGTAATTATACTACTCCGATCCGAAATAAAAAAGAACCCTCAAATTATTTTGAGAAATTAAAGTAAGCACGCTATTCTAAATCGAAGTAAAGTCAAACTTTCTAGTATATTATATTACAACTTTATTACATTCATAGAAAGGAGATAAAATGAGAAATCTTTGCCATCCAATCTGATTAGAATATCATAACATAAAGTATAAGTGGCAGAATTTTTTTAGGAATGTTTTATCAATTCATTTTCATTTCATTTGTACCCCTGGCAAACTCAAACTTTTGTCCAAATGGTCTCTATTCATATGTATGAAATACATATATGAAATACGTATGTGGAGTTCCCTAGAATTTCATGTGATTCAGTGAACAGAATATAGATTGCATGATTGCTAGATCGATCCAGAGGGATTGATGAAGAGTGAGTTGATAATAGAATTTTTCTTTGATAAACAGGAAACTTAAGATTAAGATGCTCCGGAATGGAAACGAGGGAATGTCCACAATACCCGGATTTAGTCAGATCTAGTTCGAGGGATTTTGTAGGTTCATTAATCAAGCCTTGGCAGAAGAACTTGACAAGTTTCCAACAATTAAAGATCCAGATCATGAAATTGGATTTCAATTATTTGCGAAAGGATATCAATTGCTAGAACCCTCGATAAAAGAAAGAGATGTTGTGTATGAATCACTCACCTATTCTTCCGAATTATATGTATCTGCGAGATTAATTTTTGGTTTCGATGTGCAAAAGCAAACCATTTCTATCGGAAACATTCCTATAATGAATTCCTTAGGAACCTTTATTATAAATGGAATATACCGAATTGTGATCAATCAAATATTGCTAAGTCCTGGTATTTACTACCGCTCGGAATTAGATCATAAGGGAATTTCTATCTACACTGGCACTATAATATCAGATTGGGGGGAGAGATCGGAATTAGCAATTGATAAAAAAGAAAGGATATGGGCTCACGTGAGTAGAAAACAAAAGATATCTATTCTAGTTTTATCATCAGCTATGGGTTCGAATCTAAGAGAAATTCTAGATAATGTTTCCTACCCTGAAATTTTCTTGTCTTTCCCGAATGCTAAGGAGAAGAAGAGGATTGAGTCAAAATAAAAAGCTATTTTGGAGTTTTATCAACAATTTGCTTGTGTAGGTGGGGACCTGCTATTTTCGGAGTCCTTATGCAAGGAATTACAAAAGAAGTTTTTTCAACAAAAATGTGAATTAGGAAGGATTGGTCGACGAAATATGAATCGGAGACTTAATCTTGATATACCTCAGAACAATACATTCTTGTTACCACGAGATGTATTGGCCGCTACGGATCATTCGATTGGAATGAAATTTGGAACAGGTATACTTGACGATGACGATATGAATCACTTGAAAAATAAACGTATTCGTTCGGTTGTGGATCTGTTACAAGATCAATTTGGATTGGCTCTTCGTCGTATACAACATGCAGTTCAAAATACTATTCGTAGAGTATTCATACGTCAATCGAAACTGACTCCCCAAACTTTGGTAACTCCAACTTCAACTTCAATTTTATTAATAACTACTTATGAGACCTTTTTTGGCACATACCCGTTATCTCAAGTTTTTGATCAAACGAATCCATTGACACAAACTGTTCATGGGCTAAAAGTGAGTTGTTTAGATCCTAGAGGGTTGACAGGGGGAACCGCAAGTTTTCAAAGCCGACATATTCATCCGAGTCACTATGGGCGTATTTGTCCAATTGACACGTCTGAAGGAATCATTGTTGGACTTACTGGATCCTTAGAAATTCATGCGAGAATTGATCACTTGTGGGGATCCATATAGAGTACGTTTTATGAAATATCTGCTGAGAAAGAAAAAGAAAAAAAAGAGAGACAGGTGGTTTATCTATCACCAAATAGAGATGAATATTATATGATAGCAGCAGGAAATTCTTTGTCTCGAGTCAAGGTATTCAGGAAGAACATGTTGTTCCGGCTAGATACCGTTAGGAATTCTTGACTATTGCATGGGAACAGATTCATGTTAGATGTATTTTTCCTTTCGAATATTTTTCTACTGGGGGTTCTCTCATTCCTTTTATTGAGCACAATGATGCGAATAGGGCTTTAATGAGTTCTAATATGCAGCGCCAAGCAATTCTGCTTTCTCGGTCCGAGAAATGCATTGTTGGAACTGGATTGCAACGCCAAACAGCTCTAGATTCGAGGGTTTCCATTATAGCTGAACGCGAGGGAAAGATCATTTCTACTGATAGTCATAAGATACTCCGCTGAAAAAATCACTAAAGAAATACCACATCTAGAAGAACATTTACTCCGCAATTTGGACAGAAATGGAGTTGTTAGGTTGGGATTCTGGGTAGAAACTGGTGATATTTTAGTAGGTAAATTAACGCCTCAGATAGCGAGCGAATCATCTTATATCACAGAAGCTGGATTATTACGGGCCATATTTGGCCTTGAGGTTTCCACTTCAAAAGAAACTTCTCTGAAATTACCTATAGGTGGAAGAGGGTGCGTTATCGATGTGAAATGGATCCAAAGGGACCCAATCGACATAATGGTTCGTGTATATATTTTATAGAAACGTGAAATCAAAGTTGGGGATAAAGTAGCCGGAAGACATGGGAATAAAGGGATCATTTCCAAAATTTTGCCTAGGCAAGATATGCCCTATTTGCAAGATGGAAAACCCGTTGATATGGTCTTCAATCCCTTAGGAGTACCCTCCCGAATGAATGTGGGACAAATATTTGAAAGCTCGCTCGGATTAGCGGGGATCTGCTAAAGAAACGTTATAGAATAGCACCCTTTGATGAGAGATATGAGCAAGAGGCTTCAAGAAAACTTGTGTTTTCAGAATTATATGAAGCCAGTAAAGAAACAAAAAATCCATGGATATTTGAACCCGAGTACCCGGGAAAAAGCAGAATATTTGATGGAAGAACAGGCGACCCCTTTGAGCAACCTGTTCTAATAGGGAAGTCCTATATCGTAAAATTAATTCATCAAGCTGATGAGAAAATTCATGGGTGTTCTACTGGTTCCTACTCACTTGTTACACCACAACCGGTTAGAGGAAGAGCCAAGCAAGGGGGACAACGAGTAGGAGAAATGGAAGTTTGGGCTTTAAAAGGATTTGGTGTTACTCATATTTTACAAGAGATACTTACTTACAAATCTGACCATCTTATAGCTCGCCAAGAAATACTTAATGCTACGATCCGGGGAAAAAGAATACCTAATCATGAGGATCCTCCAGAATCTTTTCGAGTGCTCGTTCGAGAACTACGATCTTTGGCTCTAGAACTAAATCATTTCCTTGTATCTGAAAAGAACTTCCAGGTTAATAGGGAGGAAGTTTGATCGGAATAAATATAAATTCTTTTCTTATTTCTATTTTATGATTGACCAATATAAACATCAGCAACTTCAAATTGGACTCATTTCCCCTCAACAAATAAAGGCTCGGGCTAACAAAAACCTACCTAATGGAGAAGTCGTTGGCAAAGTCACAAGGCCCTCTACTTTTCATTATAAAACCGATAAACCAGAAAAAGATGTATTGTTTTGCGAAAGAATCTTTGGACCCATAAAAAGCAGGATTTGTGCTTGTGGCAATTCTCGAGCGAGCGGAGATGAAAACAAAGATGAAAGATTTTACCAAAAATGCGGGGTAGAATTTGTGGATTCTTGGATACGAAGATATCAAATGGGATACATCAAACTCGCATGTCCCGTGACTCATGTGTGGTATTTGAAAGGTCTTCCTAGTTATATCGCGAATCTTTTAGATAAACCTCTTAAGAAGTTGGAGGGCCTAGTATACGGCGATTTCTCTTTTGCTAGGCCCAACACTAAAAAACCCACTTTTTTACGATTACGAGGTTTATTCCAAGAGGAAATTGCATCCTGTAACCACAACATTTCTCCCTTTTTTTTCTACCCCAGGCTTTGCAACATTTCGAAATCGGGAAATTGCAACAGGGGCAGGTGCTATTAGAGAACAATTAGCAGATTTGGATTTGTGAATTACTAGTACAAATGCCCGTGCGTTGCAACGGGAAAAAATAGAACACTACGACATGACGGGCATATTCGCGACGGCATAGACATGGGTATATCATCCATGACATAATCATCACATAAGCAGACATCACTGGTATCTTTTCCAAAAATAATAGCGCACACCCTTACCCTAATAAGCATGGCTCAAGGACCCTCTCCACTCAATTTCAACATGCTGCTTATCCCCAAACGATGGCTATCAAATGTTAAAAAACAACTATGATAAAATTATTTATAGACCTGTATTTACAACCCATCTCACATCAAAATGATATAGGAAGATGTAAAAAACATCCTTCGGAAAATATTTTCTAGATTATTATGTTGTTTAATTATTATTAAAGAGTTTATAAAAATAAGTAAAATTGAATTAGTAAGTTGGATGGAAATTGTACACTGTAATTTCATGTCCAATAGTCTAACTTAGACGGCTCCATCAAATATATATGTAGTGTCCAAACAAATCATACACTGTAATTTGAAGTACAGATTAGACTGATGCATCAAATATAATGTACATCTAAAGTCTGAACTGTTCTCCTTTTAAGATATCCATGAACATTTAATAGACATTTTAGTTCATTGCCCACGACCAATTGCCAATCATGACCCCTAAGAAACGGGATCAAGGAGTCAATATTGAACGTCAAAATCGACAGATGAAACAATTCGGTACATACATGTAGTTCTGGGGACCTGTACCTCTCCGTAGTGCACTGCAGCGTCACATGAAGCCACACAGCAGCCAACAAACTAGATTGATCTATCAAAAGTAGATTCCAGACGAATCAGCATCACCTGTAAATCAAACAGGGGTTTCTTCCACAGAGTGTATATGTCACAGCACCGCAACAGTACACACTCCCCAATGTTTGTAGCAGAATCCCATGCATTCGTATTTTGCGGAGGCTAGTCGTCGATGGCATCCAGTGCATGGCCACGTCCACGGCAAGTCGTTCCGACGACCGCGCGACAGCAACATCCTTTTCTCCTTCCATCACTTATCTTGGGCACCATCATCGGTGGACGGTGAGAAGGACCAACACATTCACAGCCTAGCTGCAGAACTTGAGGTCATGGCCGAAAGAGCTTGCAGGGAACCGACAGAGCACACATATTATAGACATGGGAACACAAAATCCATAACTTAGTTCTTATAGCATGTAAAATATCTTTGCTTGGTTGTAGATTTGACCAAATCACCAGAAGAATGGGCACCAGATTGCAGCGTGAGTGCAAATTAGCATTTATTTTAAGTGCCATTATGTTGGCCTCTAAAGGTATGGTTTGTTCGGATTTCATTGTGAGAATTCGACAAAAAAAACATTGTAATGAAAATCTATATAAGAAAAGCTATGCATCTAGGAACATGCAGCGTCCCTTCTGAATACTCATTAGATCACTAAACTGTTAACAGAAGGATGCAAGTGCACAGAGAGGACATGATCAGCAATGGAAAAAAAAAGCAAATTTGCAGATAGTAAATAATCTTCTATAGTTAGACTATATACACTAAGAGAATCTAGAACAAAACGATTCGCAAAATGTACAAAAACTTAACTCTACAGCCTCCAGTGCAGGCTATACAAAACTTAAAATCCCTATGTTCTCTTCGTGAAGATGCCTGTGCGTTGTAGTAGTCTGTGAAGGAAAAGAATATGTTCTGCACTCTGTCAGCTTCCGGCAGAAGTACGAGGAAGAGTTGGGCAATGCGATGGAAAAGATGAGTTCAGAGAAGGGAAAGGAACAACTGACCCCGTCCTTTACCACATAAATACCTCTTTCACTGCCACCCATACAGTAGTCCACCGCCCGAACAGGGCTCGGCGTAGTTGAACACCGACGCAAGTTTTTAGCAGATCAGTGGCTGGGATGGGCGGGGGCTGTAGCCAGGGATTACAGAGGCTAAGTTTATCTGTCGACATACTATCAGTTACCATTTTCCAATAGTGTGGAGGAAGCTGAAGGCCCGGGCAACCCTGGTTCGGCTGCATGCTCTGGCAAAAGTTTTCAGAGGACCCGTGGAGCTTGAGATGGATTGCAAAACGGTGACTGAATATCTAAACTCGGATGTGCCCACTCTTGCTCCCTGCTATGGAGTGATCCAAGATATAAAGGCGGCCCTGTCTTGCTTTCCTTCGTTCAAAGTTGTATTTACAGGAAGGAGGAGTCTTGTTAGCTTTAACACCAAACTTGGGAAAGATCTGAAGGATTATGTCATTCAAATAGCAGGTGAGGGAAACACATCAATAATATATAGCAGAAACATATAGATGAACTATAGCTCTATATAGAAACCATTGCTTTCCGACATACAAAATGGTACGTACAGAATGAGATGAGCAAGAAAGCTTGGTACAAATACACAAATGCAGTTTTTGAACTTACTGTAATAATGAACATACAGACTAATAATTAAGTAGGAGGATAGTTGTGTGGTTCGTTTCTGTTCTGAGGGCTAATGCTCATTTCCGGAGGAAAATAAACTCAGATTTCTAACTGAACTATAATCCCATGTAGGTATGGTTGCAGAACAAAGAATATATTACACATCGATGTAATCCCTTCTTCTTCCTCACAGAACTAAATAAAAGAACACACAGGAGTAAAATTAGAATAACTGAATAAAAGAACACACAGGACTAATTTAAATTATGAATTGGGCTGAAACTTTTTCATGGTTGCCTAGCAAATGAAAATAGCATCTTATCATATATTGGGTATTCAACAGAATCAAATACATGGTCAGAGTGTTCCTGAGATTGATGGTTTTTGAACTCTGTTCCTTGACAACATGGCCTCTGCTTGCTTACTGATGGATTAGATAGACAATTCTGAATTATAGTTTCCTGAAACTGACATGTTTCTGTGAACATCTCAAACCTGGTGGATTTGCTGCCTAAGATATTTTCAACACGAATTGGTTCATTTTCTTTTATAAATTCAGGTTCAAAACTATCGCTTCTTGAGAGCATGTTCTGTGCTTGTTCACTGTCAAATTATTCAGTATATTGTCAACTAAAAATAGGCTGAACATGTGATTGCTACCTGTAGTCAGTTTTCCTTAAGAAAGAAGAAATGATATGGAATTTTGGTCTATTGAGCTTTCTTCTTAATGAAAATGAGGCATCTTTGAGAAAAAAATAGCAGTAGCATTTATCATCTAGTAGGGATGAATGACACGGGTACCTTTAATATTCTTACTTGCGAAATTTCTATGCTGATTTCAGTACAATTTCAGACTTTAGAAAGTATGAACAAGACAAAACTTTAAATATTTAATGTATATGACTTTTTTGTTTGACGAAACCAGTGGAAAATATATTCTATATAAGTGGGAATAGGTCCAGAAGGAGGCCCGTAAGAAACTATTTCAGCCAAGCAACCAACCAGACTATGACAGAATTAGAAGAGTCTAAGCAATCACACATGTAACTCCAGGAATCAGAAAGAATAGTTCATTCAGATTCCCTGCCCAATATCATTGAATAACTAATATAACAAGAAAATAATAAGCTCCTACATTCAGCAATATAAAGCTAGCATAGTTGGCACCCCAAATTGAAGAATCATTCTGCATCCTGGAAAGGATAATATCAGCAAGTGTTGTGCAGGTCAAATTACCAACCAACAGAACCATGATATGCATCATGTGACAATAGCATCGTTTAAGGGAAAATGCTCTACCAGGAGCTTGAGAGCATACATGCTGATGACCACATCGCTTCGACAGGTATCCATTGGAATCTCAGGTGCATCGTATAGTGTTGTATTATTGAGTTCCACCATGTGGCAGCTGTAAGCTTGCTGATGAAAGCAACCTGGGAGTTTTGAAGTGCTGCTGTAGATTCCTCACAGAGGTCAAACCAAGTTACCAAAAGGATCAAAGTAATTCAAGACATGTGAACTAAACCAAGAGGCGGCAGGGAAGAACATGTATGTGTGTACCTGCGGATGATCGTCAATATTAGGTCGGACGAAGGGTGTCCTCACACAATACGGCCCCGTTCGGTATGGAGGGAAAGAAAACGACGGGAATCATTGAAGGCATAGGATTGTTGGGGTAAAACCAAGGAGTAGAAAATGAAGGATAGAAACGAAAAGACGGTGTTCGGTTCAAAGGGGCAAGAACCATAGGAAACTGATAGTTGGGCCGATTAAAAAAATAGAACAAATGTGTGGTGTCGTACATGCCACATGCAAGGAAACATTGTTTATTAACTGAGCTTCACTCTTGCTCAAGTCTACGCCAGAAAAATGAGATTGAGGCAGATGTTTCTATTCCTCTGGAACCGTGTGGATGGGCCCACCTTTCCCTAAATTTACTGTTCCCATTTCCTGTGTTCCGAACGCATCGAAGGGGAGAAAAACTACAGGATCTTGATTCCTTTGCTTTTCCCTGTAAACCGAACGGAGCCTACATGTTTGACGAGACACCGGCATCCTCATACATCTCTCTTGTTTAAGTTTTCTCTCCTTGTTTGTTGGTTTCTTTGCTAAAACAATATGACAGGAAGTCATCAGGCAGAAATAAAATCACCATTGGTATTAATAAAGAGATTTTGAGAAAGTAAAAATACGTCAAATAGGAGAAGCTTACATGCCATCTTGAAATTCCTAGAAACCGAGTGACATCCGATGCATGACCAACATACACTGGAAACAATACAAACCTGCATGTTCTGTACACTCTCCTGAGTTGAATCCTGAATTAAGTCTGATAATGGGACAACTCAAGATATATCAACCTTCAAATCCATTACCCTGATCAGACGGCAGCAACGATCGTAGGCGGTGGGAGTCAACCAAGCAGAGGATGTGTACAGCGTTGGAGCAGGCAGAGGATGCGCAGCTCCTCGAGGAGGACCCTTTCCGGTTGTGGGGATGTGGATCCAGGCGGCAGAGCATGGCAGGGGTGGGGTGGCGGCGCTAGGAGGTGCAACAGACGGGGAAGGCGAGGGTCAGCCGGATCCGCAGGTGCTGGCGACGAACGACGGCCGGGTCGGGCGCTCGGGGACCGAGATGGGAGGCGGGTAGGCGGTGGCGGCGCTCGGCGGAGGGGGTGGCCGACGGCGCGCCGTGAGGCGGGGCGGGCAGGAGGCGGCGGCGCGCTGCAGGATTGCAGGCAGGTCGTGCTGCTGGATGGGCTATTTTTATTTTCTTTTCTCTCGCCCGTATACCGGTTCGGGAGGACCATGGGTTGAATACAAATAAGGAAACTAGGCAAATTAGCGGCCGGCGCGTGTTCGGTTGGAGCCGGGTAGGCGGCGGCCCATGGCCCATAGCAAATTTTTTGGCCCATGTAATACGAAGCTGTGAAAACAAAATTGAACGGACGAAATTTAGTACCACCTTACGTATATGTTTTAAATGCGAATTGAAAGCGTAAATTCACAAGAGAAAGCGTATTGTGACGGTGAAACCACGGAGTCAATCCATGCTTTATTATTATTATTATTACTAGCAAAAGAGCCCGTGCATTGCACCGGGCGAAAAAAGGAGCACCACCTACTTCATGTGTCATTGTGCATCATTTTTTATATCCAATTTTAATAAATATCGATGAAAAGTTGAATGTGAAAATTCCCTAATTTTTAATAAAAGTTGACACTTAAATAAAAATTGGAGCACTTTTTCAAGAACAGTTAATGTTTTTTATGAAATTGGAACATTTCTCTGAAAAAGAACATTTTTAATAGATGTTTTGCTTAAAAGAACGTTCTTCAGGAATAGGAATGTTTTGTTTTTTGAGGGGTAAGAACATTTCTCTCAAAAATATATATTTCAGAATGTTTTGTTTTTTGAAAAAATAAATTTTATTTTCAATTTTTCTTTGCACTATTTGGGCTTGGCCCAAACATAAGGACTTGGCCTACACAAACAAGAAGACACCATCGTTGCTAGACGAACTGCACGCACTATCTCTATGCACGTTCCCCATTTCACTATCCCTAGTAAATGTTGCGCCGGCCGGCGTATCACGCGCTGCTCTCCACTGGCATAGATCGCCGATTTCTTCTGTGGCGAATCCCCGGCGACGCCTTGCCATGTTGCCTCGTCGTTCTAGATCGACTCCGTCTGTTCGGGTCTCTGGTTTGGCGTCGACCTGGATGAGGTTCTGCCTCTTTGTGTGATGCAATGCTCGGCCTGGATTGAGCAAAAAAATACTTGTGCGTTGCAACGATTAAACAAATCCTTACACACATTTAGCACTATATTGTGCTATCACTTCTCTTTTTCATCATCGGGGGCCATTTTGTCCACCTATTCACAATAAACGTGATCAAGCTCAACCGTCCATGTCGTCTAGAGTCGAAACAATGGTCCATCTTCAACTGCGACACCACGCACACACGTCATCCAACACAGTACGGCGTAGCCGAACTGGAGCAAGTCCACACCCACCCACATGCATCGCCAGAGAAGTACATCGCCTTGGGCATGGTGGTCATCGAGGCATTCTTGCCATCCGAGCACACTGGCCCTGATCAATTCTGTCGGCGAGAATTCTACTAAAATCAATAGAAAGGATAGCTGGATGAATTGTTTTGTTGGAAATCAAACACGCTCCAACCAGAAAAGATAGGTCAGCTAATAGCTAGCTTTGTGGTACATTGCAACTTGCAAAGCTATCGTACTGAAAAAATAAATATATTCTGAAATCTGCATCCACGGGGGAGATAAAACTTGCTAACCAGCACAACACATCATTTTTTATGACTAAAGGGCCAGCAACCGAGGAGGAACAATCTTGTTTGTGCTTAATGATGGTTCCTGAACTTCATGGAGCAAATTGACGAGGTGTTGATTGCTGGATTTGGTCTAAAGAGGCATGCCGTGGGAGATATCCCTGGTGTCCAGGTTCAAGGTTGTCATGGTATCTGGTGTCAGGTTCAGGCAACCATCATTAGGCACAAACAAGATTGTTCCTCCTCAGTTGTTTGCTTTCTCTTAACAGTTGTCAGCAATCTTTGCCATGTGGTTGGGGTTGTAGTACATGCCTAGACGCAGGGTGTGAAGCACCTCCCTGTTTGGATGCTCCTGGTCAGAATGAATGGTAAACATAGTTTACGCTGTAAATAAGACTGAACAAGGATCAAACAATATTTTCTCATTTTGATGAAGTGCTAAGGGATATAAATTCTGGGCACCATAATTTCTTTCCTTATTTGATTTACCATTCATCTTTAAACATGATAAATTTGACGTTATAGTAAAAATAAAGCATAGTATAAATTGCAAACTTGTAATGGGAAGAAAAATAAAAAAGTTTCTTCAGTTTTTGGACAACTTTCTCACATTTCCTCTGGACCTTGCTATCTAATATTTTATTTCAAGTACAAATCAGACACATGAAACATCATGCAGTTCATTCACAAATTTTACTTCAGAAATTACTTGAAAATAAATTTTGCCTCTCGGCTGATGCAAAAAGTGAAATGTCTGAAAATATAACTTCATAGATTATAGTGTCAATATAAAAATTACATCCCAATAACTTTTTGAAACACATAACAGTACCAGAAAAATCAGATTCTTCTAGGAAGGTGATATTCGTGCCCTTCTTGTGCCCCAGCTTCACATCGACCGTCGAGATCTCCTCCACCGTGATCGTGTTTCTACACATAGCCGCCATGAGCAAGTAGCGTTTAGTGTTTAATTTAGCTACCAAAATAAGTTTCTTATTTTATTAAAGACATGCATCAAAATTGACAGTAAATAATCCAGAGACCGAGCAGGCTAAAATAAGAACCGTCCAAATCAATAAGACACGGCTGAACTATTTGATTGAAGTAACAAAGAATTGCAGTGCAAATAATCTAGCTTTAGGATAGATCATGAACAATGGTGACTGCCGCTGCAGTCTACTAAAGAAATCAAACAGACCCAACCGGTCAACTACAAATTTCTCAGGATTAATCTTTGAAACACATGTACCTCATACTGAGGTTAAATAATTCAGAATGATTGAGTGAGCTAAAATCTGAAGACGGCTTAAGATTGCTGAAAACTGCTCAAATCAATAATACAACTAAATTGTCAGATGGAACCAAAAGGAAATTGTATTTGTCAAGTTTAATCTGGACCAACTAAGACAGTCTTCAATATTCAAGAAAGTAACGGATCTTGATTCTTAATCAGCGATAACAAATGACCACATGCATACAACAGAGGGAAGGAGAAGATACTCACATGTGTACCCACTTGAATTTCCTATAAGTAAGAAAGGGTAGGGAACATAATTATAGTAGAAGGCTAAGAAGCACGGACACGGGGACGGAAAGACAGGGATACGCATACGGGGATACGGGATACGGCATTTTCCCAAAACAGCCATTCGGGGATACGGCGAGTATATATATAATAAAATAAAAATATGGCATTGTCACATCCCTAGCT
The DNA here is from genome assembly GCF_018294505.1 of Triticum aestivum. Lineage (NCBI taxonomy): Eukaryota > Viridiplantae > Streptophyta > Magnoliopsida > Poales > Poaceae > Triticum > Triticum aestivum. The sequence continues at coordinate 321,081,690 of NC_057803.1, read as the reverse complement.
GCTGGTAGTGCTCTAGGCTAGCTTCATGTGTGCATCATGTCTATATTTTCGAAACTTGAACTGAGGAATTTTTGGAAGCCTCAAAAACTTAAATAAAAGAGGGGCAAAAACCCTAGAAATCTCATTCTCTGCTCCAAAATGCTCTTCTTAAATGTTTGATAATTTTTGGTAAGGGTTCTGGACCCAACCAAAATATTGAACATTTTTAAGGAATTATTTTTGGGAATTTGGATTTAATTCATTAGCTATTTGAATTTGAATTATATTCATATAATTAGAATATAATTTCAAATACCCCTGAAATATTTTATAAGCTTTTGGAAAAGTCCATCTAGCAATATAAAATATTCAGAGGAGTTTTTGGCATTGTCTGAATTATTTTTAAATTCAAAACAGTGGCAAAACAGATTAAATAAAAGAAAACAGAACTGAAATAGAAATAAAAGACAGAGGAGAGAAACCTTACCTGGACTTACCTCTGCAGCCCACCAGGCCCACCTGGCCAGCCCAGCCCATCTCCACTTTCCCCCCCTGTCGCCTTCCTCCTCGCGCCAGTAGGCGCAGGCGCGTGGCCGGAGCGTGCGGGCACACGCCCAGGCCACCTCCTGCCTCTCTGCCTGTCTCCCCGTCGCCTGAGGATGCCACGCACCCCCCTGGACCGTTCTCACTCTCCCCGTTCCTTCTTCTCTCTTCTCTGGCTCTCTCACTCGCGCGACCGAGAACCACCATCGCCGCCGCTCGTCGCAGTCGTAGCCACCACCGTCGTTCCACCCCACCAGAGTGACCAAAGGCTCCGCCTCGACGCCCCCGACCTCTCCATGGAGCTACGCAACGCCGGGAGCCCTGCATCGCCGCCCACGCCGTCTTCCCCATCTCCGGCCGCCCGAGATCGCCGGCGCCCGCTCGCCACCTCCGACGTCTCCCCCGAGCCGCTGGGCCCTCCAATCGACCCCCTGTAAGCCCCGCCTTCGTTTCCCCCTAACCCCATGTCCGATTTCGAGCTCCAGCCGCTCCCTCCACCGGAGCCGAGACGCTCCGCCGCACGGGCTCGTCGCCGGTGAAGCCCCGGTGACCTTTTGGTCCCACGCATGCGTCCGTTGCACTCGTTACGTCCCGTAGAGTAAAACTAGCGCGACAACCGTCTCGTTTGCACACCGCAGCGCCGTCCTCACTGACGCCGAACCCCGGCCGCCGCTAAAGCTCGTTGCCGACCACTCTCCGGCCACTCCCCGGCCGCGCCACCACCCTGGTTGGATGCGGACGAGCGTCCGCATCCCGTAGTCGTGCTCCGCGCGCCAAACGGCGCTCTGTAGGCCATTTCCGCAGGGCACCACCGCGTCGGGACTCGCCGGCGGCTAAACGCCGGCGACCGTTGACCCTTGACCGGCGTGGGTTGACCCACTGCCCGGTTTGACCCTCCCCTCTCTCTCACTGACGTGTGGGCCCCAGGCCATTAACTAAACCTAATTAGCCACTAACACTGACCAGTGGGCCCCGACCCCCCCCCCTAATCCTTTAATTAAGCAGATAACCCCCTGTTAACTAACTGTGACGCTGACATATGGGTCCCACAGGTCAGTTTGACCTGGACGGTGCCCGTTGACCTGCTGAGGTCAGCATGAGGTCATGCTGACGCAATAATTCCTTTCTGGAATTAAAATAAATTAGGAAATGATTTATAATTCCAGAAAATGCCTAAAACTTCTAAAATTCATAGAAATTCAACCGTAGCTCCAAATTAAATAAATTATATATGAAAAATTATCAGAAAAATTCAAGGAATCCATCTGTACCATTTTCATGCATGTTAGAACAACTTATAGCTGCTGTTTAGCACAAATCAATTAAATGGCATTTGAATAATCACATATGGAGTTTGAATTTGAATCTTGTATTCAAACCAACTTCATTTAATCTGTTGCTAGTTTCATTAGCTCAAAACACATTCATATTGCCATGTCATGATCATGCATCATATTGTGCATTGCATTGATTGTGTTCCCTTCTGTGTTGCCGGTATTTGTCCCCTCTCGATAGACGTGATACCGATGATGTGATCGTTGACACTGATGAAGACTCAATGTTATCTTCAGAAGTGCCAGGCAAGCAAAACCCCCTTGTTCATTCCGATACAATCCTACTCTCTCGCTCCTGCTCTCTTTTAATGCATTAGGACAACACCGATTCATCTGTTACTTGCTGCGGTAGCTGAACCCCTTTATCCTTTGCATGACCTGTCATTGCCACAGTAAATAGATGAAACCCACTAGCATGAGTAGGAGTTGTTTGAGCCCTGTTGTGCCTACTCATTCATGCTTGTTTGTCATGCCTGCTACTGCTTAGAGTCGAGTCAGGTCTGATTCATCGGGGATGAATCAGAGGTGTGTGAACATGTCCTACCGTGTGTGAGCTAAGTGTGTGAACACGATTTGGTAAAGGTAGCGGTGAGAGGCCATGTAGGAGTACATGGTGGGTTGTCTCATTGCAGCCGTCCTCAGGAACTGAGTTCTGTGTTTGTGATCCATGATTCAGCTACTACCATACATTGGGCCCTGAAATATGACCCCGCTCGACTTCTTATTCACCCTAGTCCTCTGTCCAGGAGTTGCAAGTAGTTTCTGGTGTTTGTAGCTTACTGGAGGCCGTGGACAGCGCTGACCGTAGGGGTGGGCTGTGATGCGGTAGGTACGTGGCACGGTGTACCGGATGCCCGTTTGGTATCTCGGGAACCCTGTTCACATCGTTTGGGGCTGTGAGCGAAACTCCGGCCGGATCTCCTCATGGATGGAACCCGAATAGGCGATAAACCTGGACTAGAGACTTGAGTGTTTAGGTAGGTCGTGGTCTACACCCATGTCGGCTTTCGCTTGAAGTCTGCTGAGCACATGTCGTGTGCAGACGCTAAGTGGTGGAAACATGTATGAAGAAGTACACCCCTGCAGGGTTAACATCATCTATTCGAATAGCCGTGTCCGCGGAAAAGGACTTCTGGGTTGCTTATATCAGTTCATAGACAAGTGAAAGTGGATACTCTAAAATACGCAAGATAAGCGTGAGTGCTATGGATGGCGTTCTCGTAGGGAGACGGGAGCGGATCCATAGTGGTGTATTGATATGGTGAATATGTGGACTCGTGTGCGCCACCTCAAAAGAGTTACATTGCAGTCGTAGTTCAAGATAGCCACCGAGTCAAAGCTGGCTTGCTGCAGTTAAACCCCACCATCCCCTTTGTTGATAATGATGCATATGTAGTTAGTTCTGATGTAAGTCTTGCTGGGTACATTTGTACTCACGTTTGCCTATTTTATGTTTTTGCAGAGAGACTTCGGTCTCGCTAGTAGTTCCGCATGGACTTCGACGTTTAGCTTGATACCTCAGCTACGATCTTGTGCCCTCGGCAGGATCTGATAGATAGTCAGGCTTCTCAGCCTTTTTCATTTATAGATGTCTGTACTCAGACATGATAGCTTCCGCTTGTGTTTTGACTTGTATGCTCTGATTGTTGGGTCATGAGACCCATGTTTGTAATATCTCGCTCCTCGGAGCCTATTGAATAAATACTTGAGTCGTAGAGTCATTTTGTGATGCCATGTTGTATTGCACATATCGAGCATATTGTGTGTATGTTATTGAAATGCTTGGTATGTGTGGGATCTGACTATCTAGTTGTTTATCTTTAGTAGCCTCTCTTACCGGGAAATGTCTCCTAGTGTTTCCATTGAGCCTTGGTAGCTTGCTACTGCTCCGGAACACTTAGGCTGGCCGGCATGTGTCCTTCTTCGTTCCTGTGTCTGTCCCTTCGGGGAAATGTCACGCGATGAATACCGGAGTCCTGCTAGCCCAGTGCTACAGCCTGGATTCACTCGCTGATGACCGACACGTTCGATGCTGGGTCATGGATGCCTGTCCCTGTAAGTCTGTGCCACTTTGGGTTTACGACTAGCCATGTCAGCCCGGGCTCCTTATCATATGGATGCTAGCGACACCGTCATATACGTGTGCCAAAAGGCGCAAACGGTTCCGGGCTAAGGTAAGGCGACACCCGTGGGAATACCGTGCGTGAGGCCGTAAAGTGATATGAGGTGTTACATGCTAGATCAATGTGGCATTGAGTCGGGGTCCTGACAGCGTTGGTATCAGAGCTTGACTGCCTGTAGGATTACCAAGCCAAACTGGTCGAAGTTGAGTCTAGAAATTCTTAGTTATATAAGGGAATTGATTGTGGGATGGAACGTAAGGCTCTTTTTACTCCTTATACCTCATGGCCTTCTGATCTGAGTCATCATCTTCTCTTCTACGGGGATTAAGAACTAGGTTATCTCTTCTTTCTATCAGGATCACGTGTTACTAATCCGTAGACTTAAGATTGTTGGGTTTAAGTCTCAGTTCAGTTCCTACTACTTCCGTATGTTAATTGTTGATCTTGAAACCTTGATATTGTGTTTCTGGGTGGTTATGCCACCATTTTTGTGAATGTCTCAAACCTTTTTTGAGCATTTACAGCCGTTACGCTGTCCGAGTCATCTCAGGTCTCTAAACAGTCTGATGCACTTGCAAATTCCTTCCTCCCGTTTCAATGTTCCTTTGGGCCAGATTAACCACACTAATTAGTGAGTTGAGGTACTCTGTTACCTTGACATATATGTTGGAGATATTATTATGACCCTAGGTGTCTTAGGGGATCATCTAGTAATTTAGCCATGATTTGTGTTCCCAGTGTGATGATTCTGGCCATCATTCTCGAAAGCATCCCGTGATGCTACTTAGTAATAGGTATTCTGTTCCAGGGTTCTTGAACCCGAGATTCACTCTACCTACTTCATGTTGATAGTAATTGCTAGTGCCTTCAGGATATTAGTAACCTTTGCGATAGTCCTTGAAGTCCGTGGTATCTTCTTCTTCCAAATACCATGAACTACTTATGGCAGAAGTTCCTCGTTGAACTGAAATATCACAACAGGATTATTCTTGAGGAGTTCTCCATTCATAAATCGTGACTCTGCCAGTTCTACCTTTCTGCATGGGTTATCCGGAAGAAATATGTTGAACTTGGTTCGACATACTAATCTATGCATCCACAACTCAGAAAATTATATGTTCCTTTGAGTTGTTCTCTTTAGTTGCATTCTGACCCTCGTCTATCAATTGATAGTCAAGAGTATGCGTGCGTTCGTTTATCGATGCCTATTACTCTTGTGGTCCGCCAAGCCATTCTATCGCAGAATGACTAGGAGAAACAAACTCCAGTACCTCTTCCATATATAGGATTGGGTCAAAGAAGTTGTGCTCCGCAGATCAAATTGCTAATCCAGCTTTTGTTCTGTTCTACCTTGGAGTATTACCATCTTTATATCGGGATTGTTATAGGAATTGCACACCATCCTATGAACTCTTGGTACAGTGATACTTCTTGCCATCATTAGTCATTCCTCGGTCTTCGTGTTGATGCAACCGGAATACCGACAAATGAATTGTGATGTGTGAAATCAATACGCCTAGCAACCTCGTTGCTGGGTAGTTAAAGGACAATAATTTCATTCTTAGTGTGTTGGTTATTGAATCATCATTCTAAGATTGATCGTGCTACCTAGTCCATTCTCCTGGTTCACTCCTTGATCGATGAGTTAGGATTATTTCAAATCCTTGCTCTATTGATCATATCGTCTTGCCCTGAAAAGCAAGATTGTTCTCGAGCTTAGTAACATACCGGTGGTTCGTGATTTTTTGAATATCTTCTCAGAAGTATTACCAGGTTGTCACCTGACCGCTATGTTGAGTTCGTGATCAAGTTGGTTTATTCCTGTAAACCACCCCTTCTCCAAGAATCCGTGTTGGATACCCTGAGCTAGTTGGATAAGCTAAACAACAACTTGGAGAGTTGGAAGATAAAAGCTTGTCCGACTTAGTTCATGTTAAGGGATATCTTTTTGTGTGTGTGTGTGTGTGTGTTGAAGAAAGATGATATCTTCATCAATTGGTCCTCGTGAACAATTGTTGGATCTATTATCTTACCCAAACCTTTGATTGAGTATGGGCTATCATCCAATCAGACCAGAACCAACGATATTCGTAATGTTGTCTTACTCGTGGTTGATCCCTCGAGCATACACCATTATATCTTTTGGGTCTGACCAATGCTATCACTTGTTCACTTAACTATGGAATTCCTTTTAAAAGGAAACCCAGATGAATTGTTGTTGTGCCCATTGACAACATCCTTGTCTTCTCCATAATTTTGCTGAACATTAAGCTAGTGTTGGAAACTTTTGAAAGCATTCGTTCATGCTAGCTCATGAAGCATATGTTCGGATGTAAGAAGTGACTTCCTCTAGTTCGTGTGCATTTGATGCAGGGTGCCGCCGTAAACTCGAGAAAGTCAATGTTGCTTCCTCTGGAATCATCGCAAGTCAGTCATGCACATGTGCGAAGAATTCTGTGGTTTGAAGACTTGCAACCTTCAATCTATATGTATCCCTAGCACACCAAGCCACTGATTGATTTGTTCAAGGAGAAGAAGTTCCTTCTTAAGAGTATACCTTATGCAAGGATTTTGATATCCTCGTTGATGGTTCCCCACCTGAACTCGGTAGTGTTTTATTATAAGACTACCACGTGGTCATGCTTGTCTGGGACAACGTGTTCACATGTTTGTAGCAGAACCAGCTCATGTTTTGGAGCTTACTATCATAGTTCATTTCCCGAGAATCTCGCAACGTCATCTCGTCGATTTGTGTTGCAAACTTTCGTTTTCCTTCCTAGACTCGATGAGTCTGGAATATCCTGACACCAACCAGATCTGAATCTCAGGCAGATATGATGGTTTAGAACATTTCCCAAGAACTATAATATTGGTCCCTCGGAAACCGGTAAGGTGGATGTCGTGGCCAACACACCCCGCCAGGAGACCTATTATTGTAGTATCTTGATTGGAGAAGTTGGCCACCTCCCCATAGGGATTTCGTAGGATTTACTCCCTAGTTGCCCCTATTGATTTTTGAGATCCCGAAGTCCGACCTTTACTTGATGTCCTAGATGTCAAACCATATCTATGAATGGATTATGCTATCACATCATGGAGAACATTAGAAGCGGAGTGCTAAATGTCTCTCGGTCGATCATCCAGATTTTATTTCCTTGACCCCGCCAAGGGTGAAATCTAAGAAGGTGTTATCTTCCTTTGCATCGGCATCTTCCACCGGTATTCATCATGGTAGTAAGTTGTGTTGCCAGAATCCTTGACACGGATATTGGTAAAACCTTGATGGTTATGGAAATGCTCAAGTTCTTGAGAGCACGCACAAGCGTTAGGTGTTACCATCGACACTAACTAGGTTTGCTCCCAACTTCCTCGGTTATGCTATAACTTCTCAAACAGTGGATTCACTCTCTATTGTTGGGTTCTTCCCCAGTTACCAGAATCATTCCCAGTATTTGCATTTTGTTCCCAGCTTGCACCGCCAATGTGCCATTCTACCATGGGTCTCTTCCATTTCTGGTGATAAGCAAATTCATCCATTACATTGTCTTCAACAAGGTAATCCACATCAGCCAAGTCCGAGTATACCATTCCACCGAACCCCTCCAAACGATTGCTCGAGAATTGCCTTAGGCTGGTTTAAAGAGTCTCAATGATCTCTGAATCAAAGGTAATTCTTTTTGCCACTTAAGGGGATATTTCTACGAGTCACCTTCCCTAAGGTGCCTCGTTGTGGTTTCATGGCAACTCAACTCCTCGCTACGTTGATAATCGATTACCACCTTCTTAAGCGTGAAATTGTTGTCTACCTAGTGAACCTTCGTCATCCGTTTCTTTCCACCCCTCTTGATGTGTATCTCGTGTCTCAACCCGAGAGATGGTTCTATGTCTCATTCCGTGAGTTAATCCTGAGTTGTTCGATCTTCGAGAAGATCGACCCTTCTAGAGTCTCCTTCTTCCCTCCATGCCATGTTGACAGGATTTCTCAGAGCAGGACATCAAGACAATGATGGTGAATGAATCAACGTTCAACTGAAGTGCACCCTGGATCGTGAAGATTATACTAGTTGCGTTTACCCTTCACCTTACCCTACGCTTGAATCTCGAGACGAGATTCTTGTTTAGTGGGGGTGAGTTGTCACATCCCTAGCTGCTGGTAGTGCTCTAGGCTAGCTTCATGTGTGCATCATGTCTATATTTTCGAAACTTGAACTGAGGAATTTTTGGAAGCCTCAAAAACTTAAATAAAAGAGGGGCAAAAACCCTATAAATCTCATTCATTGCTCCAAAATGCTCTTCTTAAATGTTTGATAATTTTTGGTAAGGGTTCTGGTCCCAACCAAAATATTGAACATTTTTAAGGAATTATTTTTGGGACTTTGGATTTAATTCATTAGCTATTTGAATTTGAATTATATTCATATAATTAGAATATAATTTCAAATACCCCTGAAATATTTTATAAGCTTTTGGAAAAGTCCATCTAGCAATATAAAATATTCAGAGGAGTTTTTGGCATTGTTTGAATTATTTTTAAATTCAAAACAGTGGCAAAACAGATTAAATAAAAGAAAACAGAACTGAAATAGAAATAAAAGACAGAGGAGAGAAACCTTACCTGGACTTACCTCTGCAGCCCACCAGGCCCACCTGGCCAGCCCAGCCCATCTCCACTTTCCCCCCCTGTCGCCTTCCTCCTCGCACCAGTAGGCGCAGGCGCGTGGCCGGAGCGCGCGGGCACACGCCCAGGCCACCTCCTGCCTCTCTGCCTGTCTCCCTGTCGCCTGAGGATGCCACGCACCCCCCTGGACCGTTCTCACTCTCCCCGTTCCTTCTTCTCTCTTCTCTGGCTCTCTCACTCGCGCGACCGAGAACCGCCGTCGCCGCCGCTCGTCGCAGTCGTAGCCACCACCGTCGTTCCACCCCACCAGAGTGACCAAAGGCTCCGCCTCGACGCCCCTGACCTCTCCATGGAGCTACGCAACGCCGGGAGCCCTGCATCGCCGCCCACGCCGTCTTCCCCATCTCCGGCAGCCCGAGATCGCCGGCGCCCGCTCGCCACCTCCGACGTCTCCCCCGAGCCGCTGGGCCCTCCAATCGACCCCCTGTAAGCCCCGCCTTCGTTTCCCCCTAACCCCATGTCCGATTTCGAGCTCCAGCCGCTCCCTCCACCGGAGCCGAGACGCTCCGCCGCACGGGCTCGTCGCCGGTGAAGCCCCGGTGACCTTTTGGTCCCACGCATGCGTCCGTTGCACTCGTTACGTCCCGTAGAGTAAAACTAGCGCGACAACCGTCTCGTTTGCACACCGCAGCGCCGTCCTCACTGACGCCGAACCCCGGCCGCCGCTAAAGCTCGTCGCCGACCACTCTCCGGCCACTCCCCGGCCGCGCCACCACCCTGGTTGGATGCGGACGAGCGTCCGCATCCCGTAGTCGTGCTCCGCGCGCCAAACGGCGCTCTGTAGGCCATTTCCGCAGCGCACCACCGCGTCGGGACTCGCCGGCGGCTAAACGCCGGCGACCGTTGACCCTTGACCGGCGTGGGTTGACCCACTGCCCGGTTTGACCCTCCCCTCTCTCTCACTGACGTGTGGGCCCCAGGCCATTAACTAAACCTAATTAGCCACTAACACTGACCAGTGGGCCCCGACCCCCCCTAATCCTTTAATTAAGCAGATAACCCCCTGTTAACTAACTGTGACGCTGACATATGGGTCCCACAGGTCAGTTTGACCTGGACGGCGCCCGTTGACCTGCTGAGGTCAGCATGAGGTCATGCTGACGCAATAATTCCTTTCTGGAATTAAAATAAATTAGGAAATGATTTATAATTCCAGAAAATGCCTAAAACTTCTAAAATTCATAGAAATTCAACCATAGCTCCAAATTAAATAAATTATATATGAAAAATTATCAGAAAAATTCAAGGAATCCATCTGTACCATTTTCATGCATGTTAGAACAACTTATAGCTGCTGTTTAGCACAAATCAATTAAATGGCATTTGAATAATCACATATGGAGTTTGAATTTGAATCTTGTATTCAAACCAACTTCATTTAATCTGTTGCTAGTTTCATTAGCTCAAAACACATTCATATTGCCATGTCATGATCATGCATCATATTGTGCATTGCATTGATTGTGTTCCCTTCTGTGTTGCCGGTATTTGTCCCCTCTCGATAGACGTGATACCGATGATGTGATCGTTGACACTGATGAAGACTCAATGTTATCTTCAGAAGTGCCAGGCAAGCAAAACCCCCTTGTTCATTCCGATAAAATCCCACTCTCTCGCTCCTGCTCTCCTTTACTGCATTAGGACAACAGCGACATATTTGTTACTTGCTGCGGTAGCTGAACCCCTTTATCCTTTGCATGACCTGTCATTGCCACAGTAAATAGATGAAACCCACTAGCATGAGTAGGAGTTGTTTGAGGCCTGTTGTGCCTACTCATTCATGTTTGTTTGTCATGCCTGCTACTGCTTAGAGTTGAGTCAGGTCTGATTCATCGGGGATGAATCAGAGGCATGTGAACATGTCCTACCGTGTGTGAGCTAAGTGTGTGAACACGATTTGGTAAAGGTAGCGGTGAGAGGCCATGTAGGAGTACATGGTGGGTTGTCTCATTGCAGCCGTCCTCAGGAACTGAGTTCTGTGTTTGTGATCCATGATTCAGCTACTACCATACATTGGGCCCTGAAATATGACCCCGCTCGACTTCTTATTCACCCTAGTCCTCTGTCCAGGAGTTGCAAGTAGTTTCTGGTGTTTGTAGCTTACTGGAGGCCATGGACAGCGCTGACCGTAGGGGTGGGCTGTGATGCGGTAGGTACGTGGCACGGTGTACCGTTTGGTATCTCGGGAACCCTGTTCACATCGTTTGGGGCTGTGAGCGAAACTCCGGCCGGATCTCCTCATGGATGGAACCCGAATAGGCGATAAACCTGGACTAGAGACTTGAGTGTTTAGGTAGGTCGTGGTCTACACCCACGTCGGCTTTCGCTTGAAGTCTGCCGAGCACATGTCGTGTGCAGACGCTAAGTGGTGGAAACATGTATGAAGAAGTACACCCCTGCAGGGTTAACATCATCTATTCGAATAGCCGTGTCCGCGGAAAAGGACTTCTGGGTTGCTTATATCAGTTCATAGACAAGTGAAAGTGGATACTCTAAAATACGCAAGATAAGCGTGAGTGCTATGGATGGCGTTCTCGTAGGGAGACGGGAGCGGATCCATAGTGGTGTATTGATATGGTGAATATGTGGACTCGTGTGCGCCACCTCAAAAGAGTTACATTGCAGTCGTAGTTCAGGATAGCCACCGAGTCAAAGCTGGCTTGCTGCAGTTAAACCCCACCATCCCCTTTGTTGATAATGATGCATCTGTAGTTAGTTCTGATGTAAGTCTTGCTGGGTACATTTGTACTCACGTTTGCCTATTTTATGTTTTTGCAGAGAGACTTCGGTCTCGCTAGTAGTTCCGCGTGGACTTCGACGTTTAGCTTGATACCTCAGCTACGATCTTGTGCCGTCGGCAGGATCTGATAGATAGTCAAGCCTCTCAGCCTTTTTCATTTATAGATGTCTGTACTCAGACATGATAGCTTCCGCTTGTGTTTTGACTTGTATGCTCTGATTGTTGGGTCATGAGACCCATGTTTGTAATATCTCGCTCCTCGGAGCCTATTGAATAAATACTTGAGTCGTAGAGTCATTTTGTGATGCCATGTCGTATTGCACATATCGAGCATATTGTGTGTATGTTATTGAAATGCTTGGTATGTGTGGGATCTGACTATCTAGTTGTTTATCTTTAGTAGCCTCTCTTACCGGGAAATGTCTCCTAGTGTTTCCATTGAGCCTTGGTAGCTTGCTACTGCTCCGGAACACTTAGGCTGGCCGGCATGTGTCCTTCTTCGTTCCTGTGTCTGTCCCTTCGGGGAAATGTCACGCGATGAATACCGGAGTCCTGCTAGCCCAGTGCTACAGCCTGGATTCACTCGCTAATGACCGACACGTTCGATGCTGGGTCATGGATGCCTGTCCCTGTAAGTCTGTGCCACTTTGGGTTTACGACTAGCCATGTCAGCCCGGGCTCCTTATCATATGGATGCTAGCGACAACGTCATATACGTGTGCCAAAAGGCGCAAACGGTTCCGGGCTAAGGTAAGGCGACACCCGTGGGAATACCGTGCGTGAGGCCGCAAAGTGATATGAGGTGTTACATGCTAGATCGATGTGGCATTGAGTCGGGGTCCTGACAGGCATGTAATATTAAGTTAAGACAGAAAATTAATAAGAAAGAAATCTTTTTTGCCAAGTGCTTGATTGATCCTCATCCCCCCATGCCATGTTGTCATTGCAAGCTGCATCCATCTTGCAAAACATATCAAACACAAACAGTAAAGAAGATTAGAGGAGAAGACATAATTGAAAGATTAGAGGACAAAACATACTTGAAGCAACATGGAGCAGCAGCGCAAGCATTCAACCCAGCAGCACAAGATAGCAAGCAACATCCAGGATCCAGCAGCTTAATGGTAGAAATATGATGAATCAAAGAGGAAGAGGTTGAGGAATAGGAGAGGCTGTTGGGTTACCTTCGAGTAAAGGCTGCTGGTGCTGGGGCTAGCGGTCGCCGAATCCAGGCGTCGCCGGCAGCGGCGTCGATCCAGGAGGCGGCGGCTCGTGCAGTACGACCTGGGAGGGAGCACCTCGTTCTCATGACAGAGAAGGTGCGGGAGACATATAGGGTTTCGTATTGGGTTGGACCGAGGCTGGTTTTGGGCTGGGCCGTGTCCCAAACGTGTCCCAGACGTGTCCCACCATATCCCTATAATTTTTTCCTTATTATTAATCGAAATTCGTGGGACACGGCTTAGTTCGCGTATCCCAGCGTATCCCGGCGTATCCCCGTATCCCGCCGTATCAGGACGGCAGTTCGGCTGATTCTGGCGTGTCGGTGCTTTTTAGGTAGAAGGATTCAAATGGATGAACTGAGCGGTGAAATCTTCCTGGTTATTATCAATCACAACATCGACCAGAATAGGCGGCGAGGTTGAGACTCAGGGGGGTTGGGAGCGGCAGGGCGGCAGGGCTGGTTTCTTGGACGGGGCGTCGGTGTGGCTGTCGAGGAGTAGAGGCCATATCTTAGAACCTGTGAAGGACAGAGAGCTAGCGAGGAGATGAAGGCGAGATGAATCGGCCGCTCACTGCTACCAAGTCGCCACCATCGCCTACCTGTACTCGGAGGCGCCGCCGCCGGCGGCTGATTGCTCTCTCCTTGTCAACCCCCCTCCTCCTCTCTCGGTTAGGCGTCTAGATAAGGTTGGGCGAGGGAGGGAGCGGCGAGGATGGTGGTGGTAGATGGCGGCAGCAGCGAGGGGAGGGGGGTCCGACCTACCACCGGCCGCCTCCGGTGCGAGGCGAGGCGAGTCGGGCGGAGGGTTGGCCTGCCTCCGGACGCCTCCGGTGCGAGGCGAGGCTAGTTGGGCGCGGGGTGGCCTGCCGCCGGTGAGGCGAAGCCGTCGGGGAGATGCAGGTAGGCGTGCGTGTGCGAGAGGATGCGGCGACCCTTTTTTTCATGGGAACCGTTATTTTACTTAGGGATGTGACTGCGGGTTAATTCCTAAAAAGCACAGGGATCTTTATGCAAAAACACTGCGACGGTGAACCCGGAGACCCAATCCGTGCTTTATTATTAGGGAGAGATTATAGGGAAAGATTATAGAGAATTCTTTGGTCGAATGGAAGGAATTACAAGACGAGGGGTATAGTGGAGATGAATGGGAAGATAAAAGGACAAATAAGAAAAGTTTTTTTGATTAGACGCATGCAATTGGCGAAACATTTTATTCAAACAAATGTAGAACCATAATGGACGGTTTTGTGCTTATTACCGGTTCTTCCTCCCGAATTGAGACCTATTGTTTATAGGTCTAGAGATAAAGTAGTGACTTCAAACATTAATGAAATTTATAAGAGAGTTATCCGTCGGAACAACAATCTTGCCTATCTATTAAAAAGAAGTGAATTAGCGCCAGCAGATTTAGTAATGTGCCAGGAAAAATTGGTACAAGAAGCCGTGGATACACTTCTTGATAGTGCGTCCCGCGGGCAACTGACGAGGGATGGTCACAGTAAAATATACAAATCACTTTCAGATGTAATTGAAGGTAAAGAGGGAAGGTTTCGCGAGACTCTGCTTGGGAAACGGGTCGATTACTCGGGGCCTTCTGTCATTTTTGTGGGTCCTTCGCTTTCATTACATCAATGTGGATTACCTCTAGAGATAGCAATAAAGTTTTTTCAGCTATTTGAAATTCGCGATTTAATCACGAAACGCGCCACTTCTAATGTAAGGATTGCTAAAAGGAAAATTTGGGAAAAATAACCCATTGTATGGGAAATACTTCAAGAAGTTATACGGGGACATCCTGTACTGTTAAATAGAGCACCTACCTTGCATAGATTAGGCATACATGCCTTTCAGCCCACTTTAGTAGAGGGGCGTACTATTTCTTTACACCCATTAGTGTGTAAGGGTTTCAATGTGGACTTTGATGGAGATCAAATGGATGTTCATCTACCTTTATCCTTGGAAGCTCAGGCAAAAGCCCATTTACTTATGTTTTCTCATATGAATCTCTTATCTCCCGCTATTGGGGATCCTATTTGCGTACCAACCCAAGACATGCTTATCGAGCTATATGTGTTAACGATTGGAAAGCGTCGAGGTATTTGTGCAAATTGATATAATAGTTGCAGAAACTACCCAAATCTAAAAGTAAATTACAATAATAATAATAATTCTAAATATAGGAAAGATAAAGAACCCCATTTTTCTAGTTCTTATGATGCACTAGGAGCTTATAGACAAAAGCTAATCAGTTTAGATAGTCCCTTGTGGCTACGATGGAACCTGGGTCAATGCGTCATTGGGTCAAGAGAAGTTCCGATTGAAGTTCAATATGAATCTTTGGGGACTTATCATGAGATTTATGCCCACTATCTAATAATGGGAAATAGAAAAAAAGAAATTCGTTCGATATACATTCGAACTACTCTTGGTCATATTTCTTATAAGGATTTAGTCGGGCCTATTCATACACTACCTAAACAAGAAAGTTAGATTCGGCAGTGCCCCTCCCCTTTCGGGGGGCACTCCGATTTCCCTACTATCATCATTATTTGCCACGCGAATCCATATTGAGATTGAGGCAATTAAGTTAATTAAATTTTCGAATCACTAACTCAGGTCCATTGTCGAATCCTACTCAGCAATTGTCGAATCCTACTCAGCCGAAAAGGGGGTACTTATGTATGGTGGAACGGGCCAATCTGGTCTTTCATAATAAAGAGATAGTTGGAACTGGTATGAAACGACTTATTAGCAGATTAATAGATCATTTTGGAATGGGATATACATCCCATATGCTGGATCAACTAAAGACTCTGGGCTTCCATCAAGCCACTACTACATTGATTTCGTTAGGAATCGAGGATCTTTTAACAATACCCTCTAAGGGATGGTTAGTCCAAGACGCGGAACAACAGAGTTTTCTTTTGGAGAAACACTATTATTATGGGGTTGTACACACGGTAGAAAAATTATGCCAATCTGTTGAGATATGGTATGTGACAAAGTGAATATTTGAAACAAGAAATGAATTCAAATTTTCGGATAACGGATCCTTCTAATCCAGTCTATCTAATGTCTTTTTCAGGAGCCAGAGGAAATGCATCTCAAGTACACCAATTAGTAGGTATGAGAGGATTAATGTCGGACCCTCAAGGACAAATGACTGATCTACCTATTCAAAGCAATTTACGCGAGGGACTTTCCTTGACAGAATATATAATTTCCTGCTATGGAGCCCGCAAAGGGGTTGTAGATACTGCTGTGCGAACAGCAGATGCTGGATATCTTACACGTAGACTTGGTGAAGTAGTTCAACATATTATTGTGCGTATAAGAGATTGTGGTACTATCCGAGGTATTTCTGTAAGTCCTCAAAATGGAATGACGGAAAAACTTTTTGTCCAAACACTAATTGGTCGT
The DNA here is from genome assembly GCF_018294505.1 of Triticum aestivum. NCBI lineage: Eukaryota > Viridiplantae > Streptophyta > Magnoliopsida > Poales > Poaceae > Triticum > Triticum aestivum. Next base: position 321,065,648 of record NC_057803.1, on the reverse strand, counting down.
GTATTAGCAGACGATATATATACATCGGTTCATGATGCATTGCCACGCGAAATCAAGATATTGGAATTGGATTAGTCAATCGATTCATAACTGCCTTTCGAGCACAACCATTTCGAGCACAACCAATATATATTAGAACCCCCTTTACTTGCCGAAGCACTTCTTGGATCTGTCAATTATGCTATGGCCGGAGTCCTACTCATAGTGATCTGGTCGAATTGGGAGAAGTCGTAGGTATTATTGCAGGTCAATCAAATGGGGAGCCAGGGACTCAACTAACATTAAGAACTTTTCATACTGGCGGAGTATTCACAGGGGGTACTGCCGACCTTGTACGATCCCTTTCGAATGGAAAAATAAAATTCAATGAGAATTTGGTTCACCCCACATGTACCCGTCATGGGCAGCTTGCTTTTCTATATTATATAGACTTGCATGTAACTATTCAGAGTCAAGATATTCTATATAGTGTGAATATTCCCACAAAAAGCTTGATTCTAGTGCAAAATGATCAATATGTAAAATCCGAACAAGTAATTGTGGAGATTCATGCCGGAACGTCCACTTTACATTTTAAAGAAAGGGTACAAAAGCATATTTATTCTGAATCAGACGGCGAAATGCACTGGAGTACTGATGTTTACCATGTGCCCGAATATCAATATGGTAATCTTCACCGATTACCAAAAACAAGCCATTTATGGATATTGTCAGTAAGTATGTGCAGATCAAGTATAGCGTCTTTTTCACTCCACAAGGATCAAGATAAAATGAATACTTATGGTAAAAAAAGATAGGGAAATTCTTGATTATTCAACGTCGGATCGAATCATGTCCAATGGCCATTGGAATTTTATCTATCCTTCTATTTTTCAAGATAATTCAGATTTGTTGGCGAAAAAGCGAAGAAATAGGTTCGTCATTCCATTACAATATCATCAAGAACAAGAGAAAGAACTAATATCATGGGTTGGGATTTCGATTAAAATCCCCCTTATGGGTGTTTACGTAGAAATACTATTTTTGCTTATTTTGATGATCCTCGATACAGAAAAGATAAAAAGGGTTCATGAATTATTAAATTTAGATATAGGACCCTAGAAGAAGAATATAGGACTCGAGCGTAAGACTCAGAAGAGGAATATGAGACCCTAGAAGACGAATACAGGACCCGAGAGGACGAATATGAATATGAAACCCTAGAAGAATCTAAATATGGAATCCTAGAAGACAAATACGAATATGAAACCCTAGAAGACGAATATGGGAGCCCAGAAAACGAATATGAGAACCCAGAGAACGAATATAGGACTTTAGAGAAAGACTTAGAAGAGGAATATGGGAGCCCAGAGAGCAAATATAGGACCCAAGGGGACGAATATGGAACTCTTGAGGAAGACTAGAAGACGAACATGGCAGCCCCGGGGAAAGCGCAGAGGAAAAATATGGTACTTTAGAGGAAGACTCAGAAGAAGATTCAGAGGACGAATACGAGAGCCCAGAGGAAGATTCCATCTTAAAAAAAGAGGGTTTGATTGAGCATCAAGGAACAAAAGAATTTAGTCTAAAATACCAAAAAGAAGTAGATCGGGTTTTTTTTCATTCTTCAAGAACTTCATATCTTGCCGAGATCTTCATCCCTAAAGATACTTGACAATAGTATTATTGGAGTGGATACACAACTCACAAAAAATACAAGAAGTCGACTAGGCGGACTGGTCCGAGTGAAGAGAAAAAAAAGCCATACGGAACTCAAACTATTTTCCGGAGATATTCATTTTCCTGAAGAGGCGGATAAGATATTAGGTGGCTGTTCGATACCGCTAGAAAGACAAATAAAACACTCTTAAGGAATCAAAAAAAGGAAAAATTGGGTCTATGTTCAACGGAAAAAAATTCTCAAGAGCAAGGAAAAGTATTTTATTTCCGTTCACCCTACAGTGGCATATGAAATGGACGAAGGAAGAAATTTAGCAACACTTTTCCCGCAGGATCTCTTGCAAGAAGAAAATAATCTTCAAATTCGACTTGTCAATTTTATTTCTCATGAAAATAGCAAGTTAACTCAAAGAATTTATCACACAAATAGTCAATTTGTTAGAACTTGCTTAGTAGTGAATTGGGAACAAGAAGAAAAAGAAAAGGCTGGTGCTTCCCTTGTTGAGGTAAGAGCAAATGATCTTATTCGCGATTTCCTAAGAATTGAGTTAGTCAGTCCACTATTTCGTATACACGAAAAAGGTATGGTAGGACAAGTGCAGGTCCAATTCCCCATAATAGGTTAGATCGCACCAATATCAATTCTTTTTATTCCAAGGCGAAGATTGAATCACTTAGCCAACATCCAGAAGCTATTGGCACTTTGTTGAATCGAAATAAACAATACCACTCTTTGATGATTTTGTCGGCATCCAACTGTTCTTGAATTGGTTTATTCAAGAATTCAAAACATCCCAATGCGATAAAAGAATGGAATCCTAGAATTCCTATTCGAGAAACTTTTGGACCCTTAGGCGCTATTATAGCTAGTATATCGCATTTTTCTTCATCTTAATATTTACTAACTCATAATAAAATCCTGTTAAAAATATTTGTTCGTTGAAAATTTAAAACAAACCTTCCAAGTACTTCAAGAACTTAAATACTCTTTAATAGATGAAAATAAAAGGATTTCTAATTTCGATAGTAACATAATGTTGGATCCATTCCTTTTGAATTGTCACTTTGTCCATCATGATTCTTGGGAAGAGACATTGGCAATAATTCACCTTGGACAATTTATTTGTGAAAATGTATGTCTATTTAAATCGCACATAAAAAATCCGGTCAAATTTTCATTGTAAATATGAATTCCTTTGTTATAAGAGCAGCTAAACCTTATTTGGCCACTACAGCAGCAGCTGTTAATGGTCATTATGGAGAAATCCTTTACAAGGGAGATAGGTTAGTTACGTTTATATATGAAAAATCGAGATCTAGTGACATAACGCAAGGTTTTCCAAAAGTGGAACAAATCTTTGAAGCGCGTTCAATTGATTCATTATCCCCGAATCTTGAAAGGAGAATTGAGGATTGGAATGAGCGTATACCAAGAATTCTTGGGGTCCCTTGGGGATTCTTGATTGGAGCTGAGCTAACCATAGCCCAAACTCGTATCTCTTTGGTTAATAAAATCCAAAAGGTTTATCGATCCCAAGGGGTACAGATCCATAATAGACATATAGAGATTATTATATGCCAAGTAACATCAAAAGTGCGGGTTTTCGAAGATGGAATATCTAATGTTTTTTCGCCTGGGGAATTAATCGGACTATTGCGAGCGGAACGAGCAGGACGAGCTTTGGATGAATCGATCTATTATTGTGTAATCTTATTGTGAATAACAGGGCCTTCCCTAAATACCCAAAGTTTCATATCTAAAGCAAGTTTTCAAGAAACTGGTCGAGTTTTAGCAAAAGCTGCCCTACGAGGTTGCATTGATTAGTGAAAGGCTTGAAAGAAAACATAGTTCTGGGGGGATTATACCTGTTGGTAGAGGATTCCAAAAATTTGTACATCGTTCCCCACAAGAGAAGAACCTTTATTTCTAAATAAAACAATCTATTCGCGTCAGAAATGAGTGATTTTTTGTTTCTCCATACAGAATTAGTTTCTTCAGATTCTGACGTAACAAACAATTTTTATGAGACCTAAGAACCCCCATTTAACATTTAACCCTATATCATTTAAGGATACATAAAAAATATTTTTTTTACTTTACTAGACTTTTGAACTTAGAACACTAACATGTTAAATTTTAGATTTTTAAGATTTTTATTTTAATAAGTAAAACAAGTCAGTTAATTCATTAAGGTGGTTATGTTTATACCATGTATCAATGGCCAACTCTTATCTTAGTACAAGGTTCTCCCGGAACAATTATTATTTATTTCAAGCTATTTCGGATCTTTCTTAATCTTCAAAAAGAACTAAATTCCGTAATGGAATGGTAGGATTAAAAAAAGGAAGTGTGGAAAAAATGACAAGAAGATATTGGAACATTAATTTGAAAGAGATGATAGAAGTAGGAGTTCATTTTGGTCATGGTATTAAGAAATGGAATCCTAAAATGGCCCCTTACATTTCGGCAAAGCATAAAGGTACTCATATTATAAATCTGGCTAGAACGGCTCGTTTTTTATCAGAAGCTTGTGATTTAGTTTTTGATGCAGCAAGTCAGGGAAAAAGTTTCTTAATTGTTGGTACCAAAAAAAGAGCAACAGATTTAGTAGCATCAGCTGCAATAAGGGCTCATTGTCATTATGTTAATAAAAAGTGGTTCAGTGGTATGTTAACAAATTGGTCGATTACGAAAACTAGACTTTCTCAATTTAGAGACTTAAGAGCACAAGAAAAAAATGGGAAAATTCCACCATCTCCCAAAAAGAGATGTGGCAATCTTGAAGAGAAAATTATCTACCTTGCAAAGGTATCTCGGCGGGATCAAATATATGACGAGATTGCCAGACTTTGTGATCGTGCTTGATCAGCAAAAAGAGTATATAGCTCTTAGGGAATGTGCCATTTTAGGGATTCCTACTATTTCTTTAGTCGATACAAATAGTGACCCGGATCTCGCGAATATATCGATTCCAGCCAATGATGACACTATGATTTCAATTCGATTGATTCTTACCAAATTAGTATTTTCAATCTGTGAGGGTCGTTCTCTCTAGATAAGAAATCATTGATTAATAATATATAGTCAATTCTTGGGCAACTGCGTGAATTTATGGAATCACTTACTTTACTATATCTTTTTTTGCATAGAAAAAAGAAGGGGAATATTGATATATATTAGAGGGTATTGATATATATTATGATCTGATGTGCTTTCTTGGTATCCTAAATATAAGATTAATACTTCAAGTTGCTGAGTTGAGAAAGAGATGGTTGAATCAAAAGAATTCCTTTTTTTAAGTTCAATTTTTATCAGAGGACAATATGAATATTATACCTTGTTCCATTAAAACACTCAATGGGTTATACGATATATCAGGTGTAGAAGTAGGCCAACACTTCTATTGGCAAATAGGATGTTTCCAAATTCATGCCCAAGTACTCATCACTTCTTGGGTCGTAATTACTATCTTGCTAGGTTCAGTTGTCATAGCTGTTCGGAATCCACAAACCATCCTGACTGACAGTCAGAAATTTTTGGAATATGTCCTTGTGTTTATTCGAGACTTGAGCAAAACTCAGATTGGAGAAGAATATGGTGCCTGGGTTCCCTTTATTGGAACTATGTTCCTTTTTATTTTTGTTTCAATTTGGTCGGGTGCTCTTTTACCTTGGAAAATTATAGAGTTACCCCATGGGGAATTAGCAGCGCCCACGAATGATATAAATACTACTGTTGCTTTAGCTTTACTCACGTCAGCGGCATACTTTTATGTTGGTCTTAGCAAAAAAGGATTGAGCTATTTCAAGAAATATATTAAACCAACTCCAATCCTTTTACCAATTAACATCCTAGAAGATTTCACAAAACTATTATCGCTTAGCTTTCGACTTTTCGGGAATATGTTGGCGGATGAATTAGTCGTTGTTGTCCTTGTTTCTTTAGTCCCCTTAGTAATCCCTATACCGGTCATGTTTCTTGGATTATTTACAAGCAGTATTCGAGCTCTTATTTTTGCAACATTAGCCGCAACCAATATAGGTGAATCCATGGAGGGTCATCATTGAATTGACTCTTTTTGGAAATAGTATTTTTTTGAAGCTTAGCTCAATTCATGCATGGTTCCAGATAATCTGCTTGGTTGCAAAAAAATAGTTAGAAGTGCGTATGAATATATAGCCTAGAGTTGTAGGAGAGAGAATAGAATAGACTATATTATGGAATTTTCGAAGTATATATGCATTAAGGAGGGTGGAGTCAGGCTAGATCTATACTATAATATCCTTAATGTCTATAAGTGGAGTCCTCTTTTATTGAGGTTTCCATTTTAGGCAATGATTTTAGAATCCGATTCAATAGAAAAATGAGAAAATATGCAAATAAACTAGAAGAAACAAATGTATATATAGGATATTATATTATATATTCCTAGGTTAGATTCATTATCTAATCTGGTATATGGATATGGAATTCCCTTCCATGTAGTTCGGACAATTCACATTATCATTTCAATTTGATTTCAATTTGTACTTTTTAACTACTTTACTTCTCCCCAATAGAGCTTGGAAGTAAGAATTTATTGGTTGATTGTATCCTTAACCATTTCTTTTTTTTTGACACGAGGAACTGCTCAACATGAATCCACTAATTGTTGTTGCTTCTATTATTGTTGCTGGATTGGCCGTAGGGCTTGCTTCTATTGGACCTAGAGTTGGTCAAGGTACTGCTGTAGGACAAGTTGTAGAAGGTATTGCGAGACAGCCAGAAGCGGAAGGTAAAATACGAGGTACTTTATTGCTTAGTCTAGCTTTTATGGAAGCTTTAACAATTTATGGACTAGTTGTGGCACTGGTGCTTTTATTTGCGAACCCTTTTGTTTAATCTTAAAAAAAATTCTTTCGATTTCGATTAGATACTTTTTTCTTTTTTTAGTAAATTGGTATTTGCTTCCGCAATTCCAATTATATCAATACTTTAATTAATTTACTCCTATTTATTACTCCTGGAATTATCTATTTATCAGGACAGATAATACCCCATTCTAAGAAGGGCTGAGTTGAGTATTATTAATTTGGAAGATATGCTCACCTTCTTATTTCCCGTCCTTAGTTTAGGAAAGTGGAAAATTTTTTCCTTTTATTTTATGAATTTTGGAACAGAACATTTCAACAAAGGAAGTCTTTCACCGATCAAACAAGACATAAGACTTAATCTAAAAGAAATTACTAGATTGAATCTATTTGCATTAAAAAAATCGATCAAAAAAGGGCGAGCGAAGTAAGTGATCGAAAAACTTTGTTCTTTGTTCGTCCTATCTATAAGAGGAGACATATGAAAAATGTAACCCATTCTTTCGTTTTTTAGCTCATTGGCCATCTGCTGGCAGTTTCGGGCTTAATACCGATATTTTAGCAACAAATCTAATAAATCTAACTGTAGTGGTTGGTGTTTTGATTTATTTTTGAAAGGGAGTGTGTGCGAGTTGTATATTTCAAGAATAGATTGGATCTATTCGGCTGCACTTTATAATATTTTTTGGTATTTTTCAGATAAATAAGAAAAGGGTGCACGATCTTGATGAATTACTTCTGAATAAATTTAGAAATCATATGGAAGAACCATAGCATTTCACGACTCATTGGTAAATCAACTTTGATTATCTATAAACCAAGAATGTGATACCATTAACACGGTTAAAGCTAAACTGCTTGAAGTCCAAACAAAAAGAGGTACCCTTTCTACAACTATATTAGTATTAGTACCGAATTTAAACGGGAAATAGCTAATGTAAAATTTATCTGATATAGAACACTCATATCGATAAAATGGTTTGAACTATTTACTAGAAAAAGGGGCACCCTGCCCTTTTTTAACCAATGTTGAATCGACGACCTATGTATAAAAAAGAGAAATTTTTTGGATTTGAAGAAAAAAAAAGAATTCTATTAATTTTCATTTTCCATTTATTTAGTTAGTTTTTCTTAATGAAATTGAAATTATTAACTAGAGGGCAAATAAAAATAAAGAAACAACTTTGCTGACCATGATATATTTTTATCTAGGCGGAAGAGTCCTCTTAATATTTATCTAGTCCTATATAGGTTTCGGTATATTGAAATATAAACATAAAAAAGAAGATAGAGGATAGGCTCATTACTTAAAAAATATGGAAATAGCTATAGAAAAAAGGAGCGTGAGAGCCAAATTAATCGAATGGTTCATGTTTGGTTTGGGAAGAGATCATAAAAGTTGTAAACTTACAAAATATCTACTTTCATTAAAAGATTTATTAGATAATCGAAAACAAAGGATCTTGAGTACTATTCAAAATTCATAAGAATTGCGTAGAGGGACCATTGAGCAACTCGAAAAAGCTCAGATTCGATTACAGAAAGTCGAACTAGAAGCGGATGAGTATCGAATGAATGGATACTCTGAGATAGAACGAAAAAAAGCAAATTTGATTAATGGTATTTCTATTAGTTTGGAACAATTGGAAAAGTCTTAAAACGAAACCCTTTATTTTGAAAAACAAAGGGCAATGAATCAGGTCCGACATCGGGTTTTCCAACAGGCCGTACAAGGAGCTCTAGGAACTCTGAATAGTTGTTTGAATACCAAATTACATTTCCGTATGATTCGTGCTAATATTGGAATTCTCGGGTCCCTGGAATGGAAGAGATAATTAAATTAATTAGGCCTTGAACTTCTACTTTCGTTTAGAATTTAGGCATTAGTTTTCCCCTTGCTTCCGAAAAAAAGAGTCAAGAAACACTAATGGCAACCCTTCGAGTCGACGAAATTCATAAAATCCTCCGGGAACATATTGAACAATATAATAGGAAAGTAGGGATTGAGAATATAGGTCGCGTAATTCAAGTGGGGGATGGGATTTCTCGTATTATAGGTCTTGGTGAAATAATGTCACGTGAATTAGTCGAATTTGCAGAAGGTACTAGGGGTATTTCTCTGAATTTGGAATCCAAAAATGTTGGGATTGTATTAATGGGCGATGGGTTGATGATACAAGAGGGAAGTTTTGTAAAAGCAACAGGAAGAATTGCTTAGATACCCGTGAATGAGGCTTACTTGGGTCGTGTTGTAAATGCTCTGGCTAAACCAATTGATGGGAAAGGCGAAATTATAGCTTCCGAATCTCGCTTAATTGAATCTCCTGCTCCAAGTATAATTTCCAGGCGTTCCGTATACGAACCTCTTCAAACATGGCTTATTGCTATCGATTCGATGATCCCTATAGGGCGTGGTCAGCGAGAGTTAATTATTGGGGACAGACAGACTGGCAAAACAGCAGTAGCCACAGATACAATTCTCAATCAAAAAGGGCAAGGTGTAATATGTGTTTATGTAGCTATCGGTCAAAGAGCATCCTCCGTAGCTCAAGTAGTAACTACTTGCCATGAGGAGGCGGCCATGGAATACACTATTGTAGTACACTACAAAAAAAAGACACATCCATGACATTTTGGGCCGAACGAATTTTTTTTCTGTCATACATATGACTCTTCTATGACGATAATTGTGACAAAACCCGATATCATCATAGATGTGGTGGGCTCCTACTTTTATGACAAAAAATCATGACAAAAAATGGGCTTTTCGTCTTGGGCAGGCCTAAGACGCAACTGCATGACATTCTTTGGGCCGTCCATGACAGAAAAACCGTGGTAGAAGCGAGGGGGAGGAAAATTTTGGGGAGTTCCCGGTTACGGTGGGAGGTCGGGGGCCGAGCGATGCGCGTTTATCTCGTACACGTACGCACGTGTGCGCGAGGCGTTGGCTCTAACTGAACCCAAGCAAGGCATTGGGCTCTAACTGAACCCGAGCGATTGCACTACATGCTACACGTTACTGAACCCGAGCGATCGATCGATGGCTGTTAACTGAACCTGATCGAGCGATTCCTTCGCTACTGCTGCTAACTCAAGCCGATCGATGCTGCCTCTGGGATGAATAGTGAGCGTTGTGGGGGGTTTGGATGAACAGTGAGCGATGGCATTGCCTCTGGATGAACAAGACCGCGTGGTGTGGTGGAGGGTTGGATGAATAGTAGATGGTGGAGGGGTGCCCGTGTAAGGGTGGTTGAACAGGACCCGGCGGTGTGGAGGGCTGGATGAACAGTAGACGGTGGAGGGGTGCCCGTGGAGGGGTGGTTGAATAGTAGCCGGTGGAGTAGCGCGCGGTGGAGGCTGGATGAACAGGAGCCCGTGGAGGCTGGAGGAGGTCGACGGTAGCCCGTGGAGGCTGGAGGAGGTCAACGATGGAGATGAACAGTATCCCATGGAGTCCCGTTTTGCGGTACGCCACACCCCTCCCAATGAACAGGACCCCCGCTTCGACCGTAGCGCTCCAACACAAGTCCGTTTCGTCCGTTTTGCGGTACGCCACACCCCTCCCGATCAACAGGACCCCCGTTTCGACCGTAGGATGTCCGTTTTGTCCATTTTGCGATACGCCACACCCCTCCTAATCAATAGGACCCCCGTTTCGACCGTAGGAGGTCCGTTTCCTCCGTTTTGCGGTATGTCGGACCCCTCCCGATCAACAGGACCCTGTTCTGAATGTAGGAGGTCTGTTTCCTCTGTTGTGCGGTACACCAGGCCTCGTTTCCATCGCCTGTTCCGTCCAAGCCCTCTCGATGAACACGACCATGCATTCCGTTCCGACCCAGCTGGTTGGCTCCCACGCGTTCCGTTGCCTCCCGATGAACACGACACATTCCGTTGCCTCCCGATGAACACGACGCATTCCGTTGCCTCCCCATGAACACGACACATTCTGTTGCCTCCTCATGAATACGATGACGACGTTGTTTCTCCGTTCTGACCTAGCCATGTACACGAGCCCTGGCCGTACATATGCGTGAGTAGGCGTTTGAGACCCCGCCCGTATGTACACATACGTGCCCGTATTTTCTGTCTTGCACCCTGGCCGCTGTACGTACGTGTACATGCTACGTGCGCGCCTCTACTACGACACGTACGTGCCTCTACTACGACACGTGCGCGCCTCTACATCCACCAGTATATATGTATGTACACGTTCGCGACCAGAATGACAACGCTACGTATGCTTCGACCAGGTGGGTCCCGACTGTCAGGCACTTCCTTGCCTGCGAAGATGTAGCTGGTGGGTCCCAGCAGTCAGAGGGGCGAATCATTTTTTTTGCCCGGATGCACTTCCTTGCGTGCAAAGATGTAGCTGGTGGGTCCCAGCAGTCAGGGGCAAATGTTTTTTTGCGAAATACGGTGGCCCGTCCGGTGGGTCCCCGCTGTCAGGTGGAGGAATAATTATTTTGCATGTAACAAGGAGGCACTTCCTTGCTGCGGCCGTGGACCCAGCTGTCAGCCTCTCCACGTACAGTCCACGTCCGATGGAAGCCGTTCCTTGACCACATTGACCATGCCGTGCCGAGAGCACCAGGGCGATGGACGACAGCGAGGCCTAGGAAGGGGACGACGCGGAGCCGGGGAAGACGCGATAGTGGCTGCCCACACATAGAGGAGTATGAGGGTTCACTAGTTCGCTGCGGTGTGAGGCTGCCGTCGCCGTAGAATAACAGGGGGTGTGGGTGAGTAGAGGGATGGCCTGGCCAGTGGTGGGAGTAGTAGGGGGCGGTGAGGCCTCCGCCGCATCGTAGCCGGCCACGGGAGGCAGGAGCACGAGGCATGACCGGCGCTAGTTTGGGCGGCTGGAGCAAGAAAACTAGAGGTTGAAGAAGCACTACGGCCGTTGGATGGACATCGTACGATCACTAGAGCTAGAATCGTGCATATTGACTAAGTTGACAAAGCCCTCCGTCCCCGTCAACTTAGTAGGCCCACAAGTCAGCCTGCCACTATAGTGGGTCCTAGCTAACAGGGGGAGTATTCATTTTTTTGTGCGTAATAAGGAGGCACTTCCTTGCGTGCGAAGATATAGCTGGTGGGTCCGAGCTGTCAGCGGTGGTAACATTTTTTTCGCGAAATACAGAGGCCCTGTTGGTAGGTCCCTGATGTCAGGTGGAGGAATCATTATTTTGCATGTAATAAGGAGGCATTTCCTTGCATGCGGCCATGGACCCAGCTGTCGGCCTCTCCACGTACAGTCCACTTCAGATGCATGTCGGTCGTTGACCACGTTGACCAGGCCGCGCCGAGAGTACCAGGGCGGTGGACGATGGCGAGGCCTAGGAAGGGAACGGCACGGAGGCAGGGAAGACTCGGCAGTTGTTTCCCACGCGGAGGGGAGTACGACTGTATGAGGGCTTACTGGTTCGTTTGCCGTCGCCGGAGAATAACAGCAGGTGTGGGTGAGTAAAGGGATGGCTAGGCCAGCGATGGGAGTACGGTGGGACGGTGAGGCCTGCGCGGCAGCACAGCCGGCCGTGGGAAGGAGGGAGCAGGCAGTCCGGCGCTTGTTTGAGCGGCTACAGCAGGAAGAGCAGAGATTGAAGAAGCACGACGGCCGTTCGATGGACATCCAACAGTCACTGCTTGTGCGTCAACATTTTTTTAGGAAAGCCTCAAATCTGTGGAAAACAGCATACAACCCATCTGCCATTATTTCTAATAATTTACAGCTCATTTGCTAATTCTTAAGGTTTTTTTTGGAGCCCATATTCTTTTTGTTAGCATTACAGCCCATATTGTGGCCACGGTTAAAAAATTATATGAATTTTTGCATATTTCGGTGTGATTCGAACTGTTTTTAATCCCGAAATTTCGACTCACATTCAAACTGATTTTAAAAATAAATGTATATCAATATAAAATCCAACAAATTCTCCACGCATAAAAATTAATGTAATTTAAAATGTTGAAATGAAAAAAAAAAGATATTTGAAACTAATTGCCGGTTTGATCTGTTTTAAGAATGTACAACCCATTTCTCATTACTGATGGGCCATTTTCTCGGCCAGCCAAATGAAAGCTCTCCTCGTCTTGAAAGATTTGCAGCCCAACAGGCTTGACAAAGCGACTTACTTGGCAAATCACAAAAAACTGGGATGTGGCCGTGCACCCAGCTGTCAACCTCTCCACGTACAGTACTCTTCCGATGGAAGTCGTTCCTTGACCTCGTTGACCACGCCGCGCGGAGAGCACCACAGCGGTGGACGACAGCGAGGCCTAGGAATGGGACGACGCGGAGCCGGGGAAGACGTGGCAGTGGAAGCCCGCGCAGACAGGAGTACGAGGGTTCGCTGGTTCCGCTGCGGTGTGAGGCTGCCGTCGCCGCAGGGCCTTTCCAGCGGTGGGAATAGTAGGGGGTGGTGAGGCCTCCGCGGTAGCACAGCCTGCCACGGGAGGCAGGAGCATGCGGCACGACCGGCGCTACTTTGGGTGGCTGGAGCAAGAAGACCAGAGGTTGAAGAAGCACTACGGCCGTTGGATGGACATTGTACGGTCATTGGAGCTAGAATCGTTCATATTGACTAAGTTGACAAAGCCCTCCATCCCCGTCAACTTAGTAGGCCCACAAGTCAGCCTCACACAATGGTAGGTCCCAGCTAGCAGGGGGTATTCATTTTTTTGTGCGTAATAAGGAGACACTTCCTTGCGTGCGAAGATATAGTTGGTGGGTCCGACATGTCAGTGGGGGAATATTTTTTCGCGAAATACAGAGGCCCTTCCGGTGGGTCCCAGCTGTCAGGTGGAGGAATCATTATTTTGCGCGTACAGTCCACGGCCGATGGATGTCGTTCGTTGACCACGTTGACCAGGCCGCGCCGAGAGCACCATGGCGGTGGACGACGGCGAGGCCTAGGAAGGGAACAACACAGAGCCGGGGAAGACTCAGCAATGGTTTCCCACGCGGTGGGGAGTACGAGGGTTTACTGGTCCGGCTGCCATCGTCGGAAAATAACCGGAGGTGTGGGTGAGTAGAGGAATGGCCTGGCTAGCAATGAAGTAGGGTGGGGCGGTGCGGCTTGTGCGGCAGCACAGCCGGCCACGGGAGGCGGGAGCAGGCAGTACCACCGGAGCTGGTTTGGGCGTCTGGAGCAAGAAGATCAGATATTTAAGAAGCAGCACGGTCGTAATCCAACGGTCACTGCTGCTAGAATCGTTTGTGGACTAAGTTGACAAAGCCAAAGTACACGTCAACCTAGTAGACCCACAAGTCAGCCTCCAAATCTGTCCCAAATAGCATACAACCCGAAATTTATAGCCAGATTCAAATTAATTTTATATCTAAATATACCTTAATTTAAATTCAATGAAATTTTACCCGCACAAAAACAATGAAATTTAAAATATCAAAATCCAAAAGAAAACAATATTTTGGAACTAATTGTCTGTTTGCTGTATTTTTTCATTTTACAGCCCATTTATTATTACTTATAGCCCATTTTCTGGGCAAAATGCATCCCTCCTCGTCTTGAAAGATTTCCTTCCCAGTAGGGCGTAGAAAAGCAAGTAGGCCTATGTTGGTTATTCTGCAAAAAACAAAATAGCTGGCTAGCCATTTCAGAAAGGAAAAAAACAACTGGTCTGGTCATGTGCTAAACATATGAAATAAAAGCCTGGGCTAGACGGGCCATGGGTCCCGCACAACCCAGTTGATACCCTTCTCCGTCCCGAAAAAGCAAAATTACTGCGCGCACTGCTGGGTCCCTACTGTCATCCTCACCATGTACAGTCATCTCCTTATTCCTCTTGGTTGTTGACCATGTTGACAACACCAGAGGGCGGCGCCGTGGCGAGCGAACCAAGGTGGATGACGATGGTGAGGCCTCGGACGGGAACAAACAGGAGCCGGGGAAGATCACAGCCAGCCATGGGAGGCGGGAGCAGGCGGTCCCGTCTGCGCTGGTTTGGCTTTGGCGGCTCGAGGAAGAAGAGACTGAAGAAACGTGACAGACATTGAATGTCAATCCAACGGTCAAGGTTTGCACAATCGTTTGTTGAGTAAGCGGACACCAAGTAGCATACTTTTTTATATATAGAAAGAAAATCAAAGACTTGTGAAGGCGTACAGAACAAGCTAGTGTACCAGTAAAGAGACGTTGTCTAGTTTTAGAAAAAAGAAAGACGTGCTCCTGTAGCTGGTTCGAATCCAAACCTAGACTATGACTATATATGGTGCTATGCTACTTTGCAAGTAATGAAACTAACATATCTAACGTTCGCTTCTCCTCTTCTCTACTTACTCTCCCTAGCATCAAAAGCTCTGGCCACAGCAACTATGTCCGCTGGCTGCTCGTCCACCTGCTCTTCAGCAGGCAACAACCAGATATGCGCCAAGTCGCCACCCGTACCATCGCATGTGGGTCTCGTCACACCCCTGCCGGCACGCGCACCGCAGCCGATTGCTCATCGCAACCTGCTGTTGTTGGTGTGGTGCCACTGCTGCAAATCACGCAGAGTCATCCGTCGCGTCTCAACCACAATCCGCAACCCTGGCCGAGTCTTCTACAAATGCCCGAATCATGGGGTAATAATATGTTTAAGTGTTGTTCTGCTGCTTTCAGTTGCTATTTTTTTAATAGTTTGATTGATGATCTTCCAATTTGATTCGTGCAGAAAAGGGAAGATTCATGTGATTTGTATTTTTGGGAAGTTGCTGATGTGGGGGAATGCAACTACGTTGATTATTTGGTTAGCCGAGGAATCCCAATACCAGCAGGTTGGGGTGTTGGACAAGTAACTGAAGGAACGACAGAAGATGAAGATGCAGAGCAGAAGGTTAAAGATGCAGTTCCTCTGATCATGGCCAAGCAACAGCTGCTGAACGGCCTTGACAGCAATGAGGAGATGAAAGAGCTTGTGAAGATAATGGGCAAAATCGGTGTGCTCTATAGGATGATTGTCTCTTTATTTGCAGTGTATGTAGCACTCGTGATGTATTCAGTGGCTATGACATGAGCACTTTGCTGAAACTAGTAATGAATGAAATATGTGTAGCAGGCTGGGTGTAGTGTTGTGAACATCTAATGATTTCTATTAACGGAAATCAGGGGGTATCCCCCTTTTGCTCATATAAATAAATAAATAGCAGAGGCCCTGTCGGGTCAGCTTTGTTCTCATTCGAAGACGTCGAGCAAATTGCAGTCCAACAGCAAACTATGTCATCAAATTCAAGTTTCACAGCCAAATATGAGTACAACTAAACAACAATATCATCATGTTTTAGTTGTCATACAATCACCAAACACAAATCAGCATACATAACAAGTGATGTTCTCAGAGCAAAATACTAAACAACATGTTCATCAGGTTTCTGTTGTCATAGCAAACACAATTTCACATAGTAGATAAAAAACGTCTTCTGACAGGCAAATACGACAAAAGCAATGTAATCATCATCCGCAGTAGCAGCGTCAACATCTTCGCCATGTGTATCAGTCTAAATAGTAATTCCCCATGGTGTCATCTTCTTCTTCGTCCTCAACGTCCTCGAACATTGGCCTCTTCTTGATCAACTCTTGTATGTCCACAACACGACAGGCAGTCTTTTCGCCGGTGTCATTGACGTGATGGTTCTCAAAGATATTAGGAACATCTATGTTATCTTGTACATCAGGAGCAGTGTAGGCATCATCTTGTTGTGCAACTTCATTAAACGAACTCCTCTGGTCAAACCTTTGCAATACTCTCCAGTCATCGCTACGTGCAAATGTGTCTTCTAAGAAAAATATCCGTGTTGCTTGATTTGCCAAAATAAAAGGCTCGTTGGTCTGGTACACCGCCTTGACATTGATGGATTTGAATGAATCATCAGCTCTGGGTTTTGCGATCCTGGAAAACAGGTTATACCAACGACAACAGAACAGAACCACACACCGATGATCCTCAAAACTGGAGATATACTACAACTGAACAATGTCTGCTATGTTAGCATACATTTCAGTTGTCTCTTTGTCATCAGTATCCGTGCTCATGATGGCACTGTTTTGTGTCTTCCTGCCTTCGTCTCGTGCAAGGGTGTTGTAGCGCACATCTCCAACAATGCAAGATTCATAATGTCTTACCCGAGTATTAGGACCCATTGCTAGTGAGTAAAGGGCATCATCAACTGCCTGCCCATCCTCCCGCATCTTCTTAACCTATGGTTATAAAATAGACAAGATGATCATGTTATGTACTCAATATATTAAAAAACTGACAGAGCACACAGCCATCGAACTTTCGAAGGCCATCGCAACAACAAAGATCGAGTATAAAACGGTGTAGAGCTATTTCACCTAACAGATTAGCTACTAGACCATGGCAATCTACGTCATAATAAATGTATGGTAGGATATTTTAGCAACTAATCGGCCTTGGCATGCCATCTCAGCTAAGCAGATTGAGTGCAGAACAGGGCAAGGAAGCTTCTTAAGCAGAGCATATTGACAGTAAACTACTTCGACAAACAGTGAGATTAACAACGTCTATCAGCTAACATTCAGTGCTACACCGACATGAACGGGGCCTCAGTCTAGAATGCGCGTGCCATGGGAGAAGCTGACCGACGTGCGTCTCCACACGAACATCGCCAGCGGTGGCGGCGCTGACCGTCGTGTGCCTCCACAAGAACATAGCCAGAGGTGGCGGCGCGGCTAGAGGACGGCAGTCTACGAGAGCGTACTGTGGGAGTGAGAGGATCGCTGAACCGTGGCGCCTACATATCGGCGCGGCGGGGAGGGCGGCTTTGGCGAAGCAAATGGAGTGGAGGGCGACAGGGGGGAGGGGGATTTGGGGAATATTATTGTCTAGTTGGCCGAAGGGCCGTTGAATTGGATTTCGGGGGAATTTTTGGGTGTGGGGGGGGGGAGGATTTTCGCGCGGTGGGTGGGGGAAGTTTGGCGCATGGTCGGTTTCTCCAAGTGCAGTCCCACATGTCAGTGAAGAGGCATGTCGAAGCGCGTTCCGTTTGCGTGAGCCGTGTGCAGGACCGAACGTGTGTGGGGTGCAATGCGACCGCGACAGGAGTGCTGTGAGTGTACCTCCTTTTTTCCTTTTAAACTAGGTACTTCGCCCCCTCAAAAAAATTGTTGCTTCGTGCGATCCATCGATACTACTACTAGTAATCCGGTAATCCCAACTAAAACGGCGCAGCAGGGTCTTTTCCTGCGCGATATGCTGGGAGGTTAGCTTAGTTGGGTTTTTAGGACGAGTAATGCTACACCTACGTAATCCTAGTTACGTAATTAACGTAATGTGAAATGTGTGATCTGTTGATTTTAGATTGGGGGGAGGGAGGGGCCCACCACCATGAAAATCAGGGAGGAGAGAGAGAGGCAATTTACGTTAACCCTTTCATAGGTTCCCGTAGATGTAGAAAGATGTGAAATGCGTGAATGTGTAGTAGACGTGCTATTGGAGTGCCTAAGATAATTTGGGTATGTATAGACCCTATGTGTTTATTTTACTTTGCATGTTAGATTTGTCTCGGTTCAGTAAAAAGCAGAGTTGGTGATGATGGTGTGCCTGTCATCCTGCAATATAGGCCGTCCGATCTATATCTAACGGATAGGAAGGAAACTATGACAATTTACCCGCACTCCTCTCCACATTTGCAGATAAGGCTTTCCCTCGTTCATCCTTTTCTCCCACAAGATCTTGATCTTCCGTGCAATGCACCGGCATCTTGCTAGTACTCCTACAATATGTATATTATTGTGAAAGTTCATATACACCGGCCGAGATTAATGCAAACACGACAGATTTTCATTACATTTCGAACTTTTATAGGACAGAAAAATAAAAGAAACCCGACCCTAAACCTATTCTGCGGCAGCGACCAACGTCGTCCATCTGCGATCTCTATGTATAGGGGTGGGGTTCAAGACCCGTGAAGTGAAGGTGCGGTCTCCGGCGAGGAAGAGTAGAACACGAGATACGGACCGTCCAGTTGGCACACCATGCCCTGCCACCTCCCATGCCCTACTCATCCTCGGAGGAGTCCCCGACCTCGGCGGTGCCGGACGTTGGACAGCGGCAAGTAGGACGCGTGGCTGACGGTGCTCCCGTCGTCGGCCGCTAGCGTGGCCACCGCTTGTGTGGTCGCGTCCGCGTCCGGCTACGCCGCTATTGCGTCGCGAGAGGCGACTTGAGCGAGGGCGGCGACCTTGAGCTTCATCCCCGAAGACAAGCTCTCCCGTAGAGCGTTCGCACTTGCGGTCATGGAGGATGCGGTGCCAGGTAGGAGGACGATGCGCTATGGTGTGGAGGTTAGCTGGGCGTTGCCGCTTTAAGTAGCACATTCCGGTGAGGCCAATCGTCTAGGTGCATCATTAAGTAGTCGGAGTTGGTTCCTCGGGCACCGAGCCTCTTAACGACGACATACGAACGGACGGCATGAATGCGAGCAGATGGCGCCGGCTGGGAACGCACCGCGCGACGGCGCGAGGGACGAGGGTTTTGGTGTGCCAGGGTAGTCAGCTGCGGTCGTGGCAACGTTGGAGATTCCCTTTTCTCACATGCAATCCCCGCATGTCATTGAAAAAGCAAGACGACCCGGCATGGTCTCAGGTCCAGAGGATGCAGTTGGCCGCGCTACACCACTCCGCGGATGCGTCGCGGCGCCCCGTGCATCCTTGACGAGCCGGGTGTTGGGGTGTGTTTGGATTGTGGCCAAAGTGCACCTTAACAAAATTTTGGTCATGACCCAAAGATTGGTCTTTGTTTGGATGGTTGCCATTTTTTGGCATGCCAATGAACTCTAGCCAACTCTAGTTCATTTTTCTTGCCAATGTCGGCCAAATCATGGGCAACCAATACCTCAACCAAAATTTTGGTCATGACCCAAAGATTGGTCTTTGTTTGGATGGTTTCCATTTCTTTGGCATGCCAATGAACTCTAGCCAACTCTAGTTCATTTTTCTTGCCAATGTCGGCCAAATCATGGGCAACCAATACCTCAACCATAATTTTGGCTACCCAATGCTTTGATGGGGCAACCTTGGGCACAAACCAAACATACTGTTGGTCGTGCCACAGCACTAACGCCACCCTCGACACACTGAAACCGACTGTGTCTAGCTACGATATGAGCGTGTCGCTCACCGCGGTCGCCGTGTCCAGAGGCGGTGCTGGAGCTGCGCCCTGTTGTTGGCCCCAACGACCCACATAAACGGTTGTCAGTGGCGAGGAGGTCATGGGCCAGCTCCTCCATTGGACTAGTCTACGCTACGTCGTCCCGAGGGGTGTGCCCCACATGTCGGTTTCCCTATTTTCCCAGCCATATTCGAGCGTTAGTGCTCCGCGTTGTGCATTAGGCCTTTCACTATGTAGACCAAGCGAGATAACTTATTGTTTATTTGAGCCGTTCAAGTATAATCATGTGGAGTTTACTTATTTCTCATTCCTCTCCAACCCTCTTCTCCATTGATCCTGTCGCCCTCCAGTCGAGTCCATCCTCCCGCATGCCTCATTTGAACATTCCGCCGAGTATCATTCGCATGTACCCACCCTAGTCCTCTTTCAATAGATCTTCGGACCCCGAGATGAAATTGAGAGCGAATGAGTGGGGGCACGTGATACCTAAGGCGGATTCAAAATTTTGAACCGGTGATCATAGCATCTGCAAATCATATATAAAGGGTATTCAATGTTTGTTTCATTTTTGAACGTACAATATACTCCCTCCTATCCTTTCTAGTTTACATATAAGTTTTATTTGTAGTCAAAGTATCTCTACTTTGATCAAAAAGGTATCAACATTCAACAATGCCCAATCAATATTGTTAGATTCGTACGTACTCCTAGATTTGTACTCGAGATGGTTTCCAATTTGACTATTGACAATATTAATCGTACATGAGATGTATAATGTGAAAATTATATCATTGGAAACTCCTTTCACATACGAATTTGACCGTATGCTTTGTGTAAGTTGCATGTCATATATTATTACTCTAACATTTGGTCAAAGTTAGCCTTGAAAAACGCATTAGACCTGTATGCTTTGTGTAACATGTCATATATTATTACTCTAACATTTGTGTAAGTTGCATGTCATATATTAGTACTCTAGCATTTGGTCAAAGTAGTATAGTGGAAGTGGATCCTCTGACGTAGGTATCCCTACCTTACCCTCCCTTTTGGTCACTTACTGGCGGATCCCATGCTTTCTAGGCCCCACATGTCAGTTACTCAATGGGTTCGGCCACGTCAGGGATCCTCATCCGTAGTATACTCCCTCTGATTTTATTTACTCCGCATAAAACGGAGGGAGTGGTGGTATAATAAATGACGCAGGCGGGGGAGGGGGAGGGGCGTCGGTTTTCTCTCAACTGCGGTCCCACAAGCGAGCGAAAACGCAAGACGAAGCGCGTTCCATTCGGCGAGCGACGTGGAGGGTCCAGCGTGCCGGGCTGCAACGCGAACACGACAAGAGCGATGTATAGTCAAAACCGATTGACCGGTCGTCACCAAAACCACTATTCACACCAAAACCTTCGTTGCTTGGCCTACGCCAGCCACTGCCCTAAAACTACAACAAATCTCCAGCCCATTCCCCCACCTTTCGATCCCCTAGCCCGCATCAAGCGTCCCCTAATTCACCGGAAAGCCATGGTGCGCCACAAGATCACTTACTACAAGATGCTGATGCCGGAGCGCCGCGCAGAAATCGTGGCGGCGGTCGGCGCCATAGACCGCCGTTCCCAAGCTCACTTTGCGGCGGGCCAATCCCCGAGTTCTTTGGAGCCAAGCTACGAGGAGGAGGAAGCCGATCCAATGTTCATGGCGGAGGTCGCGGCGCAGAAGGCCCCCAATGGGTATGAGACGATGGACGTCGACTTCGTGCCGGCGTCCGAGTCCCCCATGGTGCAGGCGGACCAGCGGTTCAACATGGAGGAGGACCGGGAGGCAGAGGCTCAACTCGGCGCAGAGCACGCGCATGCCACTGCCATCGAGGCTCTCCTGCAGGCAGAACCGAATGTCGTGGATGTGAACCGGGCGGCGGAGGCTCAACTTGAGGCGGAGCACGCGGATGCCGCTGCCATCAAGGCCCTCCTGTAGGAGGAACCGGATGTCCTGGACTTGAACCGGGCGGCAGAGGCTCAACTCGACGTAGAGCGCGCGGATGCCGCTCTCATCGACGCCCTCCTGCAGGCGGAACCGGACGTCCTGGACTTGAACCGGGCGGCGGAGGCTTGACTCGACGTGGAGCGCGCGGATGCCGCTGCCATCAAGTCCCTCTTGCAGGCGGAACTGGACTTCCTCGACTTGAACCGGGTTGTGCTCTTGTCCTCGCAGAGCGCCCGCACGCTCCGCTTGAACGAGTAGCTGGAGGCCGAGGACAACCACGGTGCGGAGACACACGTCGGTAGCGACAGCTGGTTCGTGCCGGCAGCCAAAGACGACGAGGCCGTCTCTTCCGCGAGTACTGATAGTTTTTCTTTATGTTGTTGTTTTTATGGATCTTTTGCTGTGTAAAAACATATATTTGTTATGCAAGTTGCCTGAATTGGGTCAGTCTACCATTTCAGGCGGTTGGATGAATATCCTACGTCTCCTAACCCTTCTTTCCTTCTTCCTCACCTCTTCTTCTTCCCCAACAGACCACCGCACAGGCCATACTGATACTCCCCAACATGCGGTTGAATAAACATACTCTATGAACGAAAATTATGTGTCAGCGATAGGATGGCTGAGTTTGGTTTGTTCACATGCGACAACACGTGTCAGTGAGGGTGCGTTCCCTTGGTTGGGTTTGCGGCGTGCAGGAGCGACTGTGTGAGGGTGCGGTGCGACCGCGGCGTGCAGGAGCGACTGTGTGAGGGTGCGGTGCAACCGCGACAGCCGTGCGCAAGTGTACCTCCTTCTCATTTTGAAAACTTTAGGCAAGCTTGGCAAAAATGTGTGGCGAAGTTTGGCAATGCAAGGCCTAGACCCAAACAGGATAAGTACGTACGTACTAGGAGTACTAGTGTTAAAAAAGAAAGGCGGGGTTTTCCTTCGCGGGATTTAATCGATACAAATCCTTGTTTCACATGTCAATTAATGCATATTTTTTTCTCCAAAGACCAAAGAGCTAACCATCTCACTCCTCATCGCTTGATTAATGCAGTGCCATGCAAACCAACTGTTTCACTTCCGCATGCATGCATGTTGTCTCTCTCTCTCCCATGTCCATTTCTCTACACGCATGTGCCTCTCGCTCTCTCTCCTGTTTCTGCATGCAAGCAGCTCTCTCTGCCTTGGGAAGATGCGAAGCACATGGGAAAGAGAGATGGGATTACTGCAGGCATGCATGCAGTGGAAAGGGATGGAGGGCCCAGTTGGAAAGAGCAGCGAAAAAATGCCAATGCACAGAGCATTGCATGGAAAACGAAATTTCTTAGACGCAGACAAAAAAGGACCAGAGGGAGTACTACTAGGAGTACTAGTGCGGTGAGATGGTTGCTTGAAGAAGACGATGGAGAAGCGGAGTCAGCGAAGAGTGAAATGATGGTTGCTTCGTCCATGCTTTTGTGATTTGACGCCTCACTGCTTTGCGATTTGTGATAGAAGGGACAGGGGAGTAGACTCTGTGCTCTATACTGTACTACATGTGTCCAAGGATGGGAGAAAGAGGAGAGACGTTGCATTTTTCTATTCCTTCAGTCAATCAATTAGGGAGCTTCGGTTCCATCTTTTTGGCTTTGGCAACACTGTCCACAATGGTTCTCACGATGCCAAAAACTATTTTCACATTTGGCTACACATTGTGGATGCCCTTAACCGTACCACTTGGTTTTGCTCCTGTGTGCTATCTATACAAATCTCAATTATATTGATCTAAAAAATTATAGAATCAAGATTAGTAAAAAGGAGGTGATTTTGCTGCGCGGATGGCGGGGGAGGTTTCTTATTTGAGAAATGCTACATCCACGTAATGGTTTACATAAAGTTACAAACTGATGTGATGTGTGACTATTTGATTGGATTAAAGGAGAGGATTAGGCCCACCCCACCTGAAAATCAGGGGGGCATATATAGATTAGATGGAAAGTATACGTAGCAGCTACGTAGACCTTTGTAACTCTAGGATTAGGCTTCTTATTTTCGGAGGACGTTGTCCTGGCGGTTTGCTAACATGTAGTCCCACATGTCAGTGCTTTACCAAGCCGATCCGCGTCCCACATGAGGCAGAACAACGACAGAAGCAACACGTGTTTAAGTTGAATAATATGAGGAAGAAGCGGATTCAGCAACGAGTGAAATGATGGTTGCTTCGTCCCTCCAACTTAACTGCAGAAAAGGTGCAACTTTGTGATTTGACGCCTCATTGCTCATTACTACACCGGCGCCATGACTGGGGTGCTTCACCTCGGCTGCTCTGCACTGTATTCCGGTATGGCACGTGGACCCGGTAGCTTGATGTCCCACATGTCGGCGAAAGGGACTAGAAGATTTATGAAAGCAAGCACTCCACTCTTACAACGGAGGAGTAGACGACACGACGGCCCAGTGAACTGTCACTTGTACTGTACAGTACTATAGTTTTGTTGTTTCGCACGATCCATCGATACAAACCCAATTAAACAGGAAAGGGCGGGATTTTTCCCGCGCGGTAGATGATACTGGCCATACATTTCAAAGGCAATTTTAATGTATGCAAACTGAATAATTATAAGTAACAATATGATATCTAGTAAAACTAAAAACACATATGAATTATTGTGTTAGAGTGTAGTAGTAGTGATGTATTGCATACTGTAGTTGTTAGGTGTAACATGCGAGAACGTGTAGAGATGTAGTTTTGGAGGGCCTACAGAGAGAAAAGCGTAATACGGTCACCGAACTTCAGAATAAGCTGATTACGGTCACTATATACGTTTTGCGGTGATTATACGGTCACTTGCTCACAGTTCAGCATCGGATTGCACTCTGTTGACTGGCCAAATAGTCTGCGTGGCGCCATGTTGACTAGTTAAATTGACCACGTTCCTTGTGGGTCCCACCTGTCAGTTCGCATAGGCAAAAGGTTAGATAAACACAAATTTACGCAGGCGCGACAAGGCTCCAACCCGTGCGCGGGAATCACCTGGTTGTGTATGTGTCTGTCGGGGCCTGATGTGTGCGCATGCACGTGTAGGTTGAGCACTTGAGCGTGAGAGTGTGTGTTGGTCGTGTGGTGTACTGGTGTGTGCATGTAGTGGCGGAGCCAGAAAAATAGGATGAGGAGGGCCGAGTATTGTTCAACCTTGTCGGGGTGGGCCAATCCATCAAAAACATCCATTTTAGCAAAAAAAACACTGCTACTATTCATCTATTAGGCCTAAATCACAGATGTTAGGGGGGGGCAGGGCCCTGGCTGGCACCCCCTGTCTCCGCCACTGTGTGCATGCATGTGTGCGTGTGTGCGTGTGAGTGTTGCGTGTGTGCGTGTGAGTGTTGCATGTGTGCGTGGTTGCGTGTGTACGTGTGAGTGTTGCGTGTGTGTGTGGGTGCATGTGTTTGTGTGAGTGTTACGTGGATGCAGTTCGTGTGCATGCGTGCATGTGTGTATAATCACCACACCAGCTCCTGTGTGTTAAAACAGACGGCTCAGCATACCAATACAAGGCCACCTTGTCCGCTGTGCCCGCGGTCATGACTTCGAACCACCGTCCAAATATATTTTTTATTGTTTGTTTTCATTCTTACTAGCAAGATGCCCGTGCGTTGCACGTAACATCAAGATGCATTTGTATGACTTGTTTATCTTGTGAGAGAAAAGGATGAACGAGGGAAGGCCTTATTTGCAAATGTGGAGAGGTGTGTGTGTACCTTTTTGTAAAATTGCCATAGTTTCTTTCCTATCCGTTATATATAAATCGGACGGCCTATATTGCAGGATGGCAGGCACACCATCATCA
Source organism: Triticum aestivum (assembly GCF_018294505.1). Taxonomy (NCBI): domain Eukaryota; kingdom Viridiplantae; phylum Streptophyta; class Magnoliopsida; order Poales; family Poaceae; genus Triticum; species Triticum aestivum. Next base: position 321,040,218 of record NC_057803.1, on the reverse strand, counting down.
CCAACTCTGTTTTTTTATAAGAGTGTATTTTATGTATTTTATAAGAGTGTAGATGTAGAGTAGATACAAGTCGACAGGTGGGCATGATGGTAGTGAGATAATGTGATGCAACACTAGAGGTGCCACGTGGAGCGTTTAACTGGTCAACTAGTCATGTCATGAGCAAATACAGAGTTGTACAGTGAGCCCGTGACTGTATAATAGCCACTAAACGTAAATGGTGACCGTAATGAGTGGATTCTGAAGTCCAATGTACGCATCGTGCTTTCTCTTCAAATACAATGATCGTCATTGCATATATCGTGAGAGAAAGATGAAACATGCGTGAATTTTCTGGGGGCTTACTTTTAGAGGACCTGGAGATAGTTTTGTGTGCATACGTGAAAGGGGCGTATAGGGGGGGTATGCGATGGAGAGAGATATGCTCTTCGTTTCTCTTTATTATGACTAACTTTGTATATAGTATAAAAATATACAAAGTCACAGTGCGGAATAAATATCATTGTGGGCACCATGCAATGCAAATTAGCGTTCGTACTCCTCCATATAACTTTGTAATGTTGTATATATGTAGAAACTCTAAAATAATTTTTTGGCCACACTTTATTCAAAAGGAATTTGTATGCGAAATAAACGTGAAGAGAGGGCTTTTTAGATCAATGGGGTACGTGATGTAACATGTGTGAATGTGTAGTTGATGCATTTGGCAGGGCCTAGAGAGGTATGTGTGTGTATTACATATTCGAGAGAGGCCTGGATAGAGGGGCCGATGGGGGGCGTGGGAGAGATAGCACGAGAAATGAGAGTGGTCTAGAGAGAGAGAGATGAATATGACGTCATGACAAGATATTCCATTCCCTTGAGTGTGTATATGCAAGGGGGGAGGGAATAGAGGCACCAGGAGAAATTTTCTCTGTGTGTGGTGTTTGTGTTGGTATGTGTGGGTGTGAGAAGATAATGAGACATGGGGGCAGAGGGTGTGTCACCGTGTGAGTTCCGGTGGGTCGTGGTGAGGCCCTTCGTTTGGTTCCGTCCTGCGCCACATTGGTTGGCCCGTGACGCATTTAGGAAGACCCATGGACGACTAGTCATACAAGACAAAGATAGCAGAATTGTGAAGGACTCTGTGTCCACTGACAAAGCCGGCTTGGATTTGTAACCCTAGGTTCTCGGACTAAGGTAACCCCTTTATCTTTGATATTACTATTCATCCAACCTAACTTTAAGGGGCATCCTACAGAATGCTCTGCTATAATCATACTCGTTGATTAGGAAGAGAGGTGTGAGACAATGCGTGAGAGACAGGCGTAAAGATAATGTGTGTACATGAGACACATAGGCAGGTCCATGAATATAGAAAGGGTCGATGAGGATTGTGCGTGTGTATGTTTGCGAGAGGAAGAGTGCTTGTGATAAAGGTTAGTGGAAACAGTTGTAAATGGTTACGAGAGGGAGGGAAGGTTATATCTAGAGCATGTGTGCGAGAAAGACACCTCGGGAGAGAGTGTGTGAGCATGTGTGAGAGACCACTGATGGAGAGTGAAACTACACGTAAAAGACTGCTCTACACATTGATTAAAGATATAAATTGTATCCAAATATTAGGATGGGATCATGATATTTGCAATTCGCGTAAGGAGCGGTCATTGATCCATCAGACATCTAGATTCTATTAAATTTTGAGCATGTCTATGTTATTATTCGACACAATTGATCCACATAGTTAGCATTTTGAACTCTAGACAATGCATCACTTTAGCAATCGAATATAAACGTGAGTATAGTTCATGTTGTGTGTGTAAAGCACATTATACATACGAAAGTTACACAATGGACATTATAAATAGCTACCTATGAACTAGCATACATTTGAATTCAACTTAAGGTGGTTTAAAAAAAATCGAATTCAACATGAAGTCCATTCAATTATTTGAATTTGATATCATGGTATTTGTAAACCATACCTAAATTATGGGAGCACCAATCTTTGTTCTGATTTTGTACATAATAGCATATGTAGTCGTGTACAAAATAGATTCAAATTTAGCTCCTCCATTCCAAAATAATCATAGTTATAGGATTTTCAAGTGTCAAAATTTCAAAAAGAAGCGGATAATTTAATGAGGTTTTCAAACATACAAGGTCAAATATAAAGTTGTCTATTTAGGTCAATCCTCATAGTTCAAGAGTACTCTAAACATGAATGCTTGTGTTTCAAAATTTCGAACGAAGCACCAAAAGAGCCTCTACTCGCCCGAAACCGCGTGGGACCAATGTTTGGTAGTACAAGGAAATTACTTTTCTAATAACTCCAACCCGTGAAACCTACCGGTCCGACGTCCAAAGGTCTAAACCGGGGTAGGTTTGTAGCTTCATCTAGACGCCACGCAACCGCATTCGAAAAACATTCATACACAATGGCCGGCTAAGCACACATGCGCACGGCCGAAATCGCTCCCGCCCACTATTTGGGACACCTAGGATTACCATCCTACCCCCAACCCGCAGTAGGTCCGAAATTTAAGAGGGGGGCAAAGTTTGTACTTTCCCCAAATTTCAAACAAGCGCGTCCCATCTTCTGTTCAAAAAAGCCAAAAACAAGCGCGTCCTAGACCGAAACATGGTTCCCCCCAACCGTCTGATTCCCCATTCGTACTCCATGGGCGCCAAAACTACCTCTCCACCAGCCGCGAAACCCCGGCGTCCTCCGTCCGCCACCCCATCCCACCCATCAACCGCCGCCCTCCTCCATCACGCCGGAGCCGATACCCCGACGTCGTCGTCCACCGCAACCTCAATCGCAACGCCCTCCACGGCTAGTAGTTGAAGCCGAGGTCGAGCCGTCCGTACCCGAGCCAGTTCAACCACGCCGTCCTGCGCCTCACCGCTGCTGCTCCAACTTCGCCACCCTCCACCGCACCAGAGTTGTTCCTGCTACGCCATCCTTCGCCGCCTCGGATCTGCTTCCCCTCCGCCGACATACGGCCACCGCAACACAGTCAACAATTTGGCCATGGGTTCGTCCAAGCCTGCACCCTCCAGAACATCGGTTTCCCCGGTATAAAGAAGAAGATCGGCGCAACATGTGGAGGTGACCACATCGGCAACCGAAAAAGGTACTCTTCTTCCCTTATTCGTGCAAAAATTACATCTCTGCTTGCATGGTATTCATCCCACAGAAGACACTAGTTGACCGCTTCTTCTTGATACTAGATGTTCCTAGTAACTCGTGATGCACAAGGTTTCTCCTCATATACTATTTCACCTTAGCTAGAGGTCAGTCGCCCCCCTGAATTTCAATTTCTGGCCAGTTGATTCCCAATTAACGGAAGCATTCCCCGGCGTAACAGGCACTAGTACGCCTATTACGCCGGGGAAGCAGTGCCTTGGTGTTTATCTTAGGGGCGTGTGCGGCCTAGAGCTACTAGCACCCGATCTGGAGGTCGGCCGGGATTAAAGGGATGGCCTGGGGGCGCTGCCAAGCACGGTGGTGGTGTGAGGTCGATCGGAGGGCGGGGCGGCGGAGGCAGGGGTCTGGGCCGGTGGTCGCTGGCGGTTCGAGAAAGATCGGTAACAGTGACTGGCAGGAGGTAGACAAAGGCTACCTGCCAGTTCCTTATAGATCGGATGGTTCATTAAAAAAACGACTGACCTATTTATTTTTAGTCGACTGTTATCTTAGATATGACCACATGTGGTGGTGTGCTGGAGGAGTGCCTGCATTTCCTGTGCTCATATATTACAAAATCATACGCAGTAGAATCTAATTTTGTTCGCCATGCAATGTTGTAGAGCTATCATATGTCTCCTATCATTTATTTTTCAGCCACGTGTTATCTGCTACTTTTACAGTGCACTAGTTCTGCACACACTTCACCCTTACTCTCACTATTATGTTTTTATGCAAGGGTATTTCAGACTCTGCTGCCATGAGAGAAGCCAAAAAGAAAAGAGAGAAGTCGCTCCAGCTTCGTATGCGGGTAGGCAAGACACGTTACAGCACTATAAAGGGTGCGGTGTTAGCAGATGGAGACGGTAAACGTAGCTCTGGAGTTGATGACCTCGCTCGCAATGAACCACCATCCCAGGTGCTTGCTTTAACTTCGCGTTGTCATATGTGGCTAGATGTTCCATATGGTGTCTAGCTTGTATTCGAAAGGCCGAAGTCGGTAAGATAAGGAAAGATATTTTTTTACATGAACCACCATCCCATGAGCACCAGAAGACAAATTGCTAGTCAGGGCACTGGCCGAGCCAGTGACAAGCCCAGCAAAGATAGGCATCACCTGGAAGCCAACTAAAAAGCTGCGATGGTGGCGAAGCAGCCCGCCTCCCACCAGGCTCTCAGGTCCTAGATGATCATGCTCACCACTCCAGCTGGATGTCTAGCTTGTATTGCTTCGAATTTGGTTAAATTGCATCTGCTTAGCTTACACATTATACCTTTGAATATGACATGCCTTTCTGTTTTTGGTACATACTAGTACATTTGTGTATTAACCATGTTCTTACATCAAACTAATGTTCTTGTGTATCCCTCATCAATCACTTATGACGAGGCAGGCAGGCAAGGGGACTACTCCTCATTTAAAGAATGCAGCGTCAGCCTCCCGACATGATTCTCAAGAAACAGAAATGCTAGATGAAGATAGTGAGCGTAGCTCTGTAGTTGATTACAGCATTACCCCTACACTAGCATCACAGGTGCTTGCTCTAACTTGGCAGCGTGATATGTGGTTGCATGTTGCATATGGTGTCTAGATTGTAATTCTTCCAATCTGGTTAAACTGCATGTGCTAGTCTGCTTAGCTTATACATTATACATGTTAATGTGACATGCCTTCATGTATTTAGTACATAGTACATCTGTCTATTAAGCATGTCCTTACATAAAACTATTGTTTTTTATATCCCGCATCAATCAACATGACGAGACACCTTTAGTATATGCAGTGCGATATTAGTTGCATCTTTCATATGATTTATAGCATGCGCTGCTTCTAATTTGCTGAAATTCCATTTATGATGGTACACTTTTAACTTGGCAGAGTCATATTGGTTGCATATTTCATGTGGTGTCTAGCTTGCATTGCTTCTTATTTGCTGGAATGGTTTCTGCTTAGTTTACACAAACAGTTGTGAACATGCCATGCCATCCTGTTTTTTGTACATATTCCATCGTGGTATCATGTGTTTGCCTTACATCAAAGTAGTGATTGTCAGTATCATGCATGAATGTGTTCTGAAGAGAGAATTTTATTGCTTTTTCTTGTCGGTTTTACTTGACAATTCAAAATCAATAAAGCGGAAGGAAGTTAGCAAGGCAGCGGATAAAGGTGCTCCTTCCGAACGGAGGGCCTCTACAGTTTCTACTCCTCCACACCCCTAAGATGATTGCCAAGACAACACATGCATAGACACTCAACAAAGTTGTGTTTATGATGAGCACATCTCCCCTAGTGCAGCATCATCGGTGCTCCCTCTAACTTGGCACTGTTATATGTGGTTGCATGTTATGTGTGATGTCTAGCTTGTATTGCTTCTAATTTTGTTGAATTCCATCTGCTTACTTTACACATTATACTTGAATAAGACACGTGTTCCTGTTTCTAGAACATACAATATTTGTCTATCACACCATGTTCTTATATCAAATTACTACTGTTGTGTAACCTACAACAATCACTTGTCATAAGACACGTTTGACTTTGGAGTGTGATATAGGTTACATCTCACATTCTTTTCTAGCTTGTACTACTAATTTGTTGAAATGTCACTTATGACGAGACAGTTTTAACTTGGTAGAGTGATATTCGTTGCATCTTTCATATGGTGTCTAGCTTTCATTGCTTCTAATTTGTTGAAATGCCTTCTCCTTAGTTTACACATCATAAGCTGTTTATATGCAATGATGTGAATATGCAATGGCACTAATGACGAGAGACCTCTAACATGGTAGTGTGATGTTGTTTGCATCTTGCATATGATTTATTTCTTGTACTACTTCACATTTGTTTAAACGCCATTTATGATGAGACACTGTTAACTTGGCAGTGCGATATTTGTAGCATCTTTCATATGGTGTCTACCTTCCATTGCTTCTAATTTGGTGAAATGTCTTCTTCTTAGTTTACACATCATACTTTTGGTTATCTCTTCCGTCCTGTTTTTCATACATATTACATCCTCCTATCATGTGGTTGTCTAACATCAAAGTTTAGTTCGTCTGCATCACGCATCAATTTGTTCTGAAGAACTAAATTGTTATTCATTTTTCTTGTCGGCTTGACTTAACATGGCACAGAGAAAGAGGAAGAAACACAGAATGGTAGGGAATTAGAAGCGCATGAATCCTGGAGATTCTGCTGGTATTGATGGTGCAATAGAAGGTCAAAGTCTAGCGGAAAATTCTACAAACACGGCATCCCATGCTACACGAGTTGCAAAAAAAGCCAAACAGAAACAAATAGCTACCACCAAACAAGCAGAGACAACCCTATTTCTTGCAACACCTACCACAGTACTACTAGCTACACGGCTTACTCGTGCGTCAACTGAGCTAGCAGCACGTTCCCAAGATCCCTTGCCACCTGACACTACTTCCCAAGCACTCTTGACACAAGACGAGTTGGCAATATAAGATGAACCTTGTGAGCTTCAACAGCAAGAAGGTAGTTGCTGGAGTCAAGTTACAATTGCATGCTTCTTTATATGTAGTCTCACAGTTTGATGTACACTAACACTTCCTATGTTTGTTGTTGGACTAGCACCTAGGCGCAAGAGGAAACAAACATCAGGGATAATGCTCGATGGGTTAACTAAATCTAGAGGAGGAAGAATGGAGATCCGTTTCGAGGCAGGTTTAAAAAGGCCACGTGATGCTACAGAGTCAGCCAAGTTAGTATCAGAGGCAGCGGTTGCCGTTAGGTGTCATGTACGTATCCTCCCAACATGGATTCAGTACAGGAATGACAAAGACGAAACCCAGTTCAACACCTTCCTCGACCATTTATCTGTAAGTATGGTTATGTATGGAAACTAGTAATATCGTCTTGCTCTATCCCATACTTTCTAGGTTGCTGATAATGAGACTCCCATAATTTTCAACAGATGAGGTTCAAGTTGGATAGCCAAGATGATGCAACCAGACAAGCTTGCACCCATGTTTTCAAGTCTGCTCTGCGACAGTATCGGTATAACTTGAGGAAAACTCACTTTGAAGGCAAGGCTAACAGTGAACTTTCCCAAACATCTCCAGTGGAAAATATATCAGATGAAGACTGGAGGGGCCTTGTTAAACACTGGTCTGATCCGAAGTATCAGGTACATTATATATATGTGATCAGATCACATGTTGAAGTCCTATTTACGCATGTGCCACATAAATCTATCTTCTTGTAGGTGAACTGTTCAAAGAACAAGGCCAACCGTACAAAAGTGAAATTCCAGCAGACGACAGGATCTCGTAGCTATATTGCACACTGCGAGGCTCTTGTAATTAGCTGTTGTTTCACTCTTTTCGCTGTACCATATTATCAGATCTATATTCACTTGTTCGAAATGCAGAGGAAAGCCCGCAAAGACCAAAAAGTACCTGAACCAAATGTTGTGGAAATCTTCAAGGACTGTCACACCAGCAAGAAGAAGGGCATGACTACGCCAGTCAAAGCCGCTATTGTAAGTCCTTAATCCTCATGCCTTTTAACTACTACTTACTCTGACTTGTGCCTTGAACTGCATGGTTTGCTGCCAATGTCTATTACTCTTTTCAATTTTATACACAATTGTCTTAGTGTATCATTGCACCTTACAAGGTTTAAAAGAGAGGAGTGATGTTCCTTTGATCTTGACCCGTAATCTAGTTCCGTGCTGGACTTGCCCACACAACGTTACAATTGCCTGTTTGTCTGTTCTAAGTTGGTTTGCGACATGAATGATGTCATACTATGCTTACCGTATTATAAACTTCATCTCTTTATCCTTAGCCCTCAATATAATGTGAAGAAATAGACAATACATTAGCGATGGTACATGGTCATATGTTTGGAACCTGGTTTTATTATGTACTTTGCAATAAAATACAACTGATATTTTACATGGGTTCACCAGAATAAGTTCTGTATATAGACCAAAGCTATTTTGTTTGGTTTTGCTGCCTCCTTAATATCTTCTGTTCTGGTACTACTAATATAAAACCTCAACTTTTCAGCGAGCTCTGGAAAAAATGGTGGAACCGTCACCATCTAAAGGTGGTGAGGCAACTATAACCGCAATGTCAGTTCTTGCTACAGTGGGTCAGTACATGTTCACTAACAGTGCCAAAAGCATGTTCCTGCGTAATACTGGGTTGGTTGTTAAGGCAATATCATCCAAACTGCCTCATGATCAAGATATGCAAGCTCAAAGCAATGTTGTATCTGCGCTCCAGACACAAGTCCATTCCCTAACAGAGACCCTTTGTGAAACAAGGAGAAACATTGCTCAATGTCGTCAAGATATGCATGGTTTTGAAACCAGACTATCAGACATTTGCTATGTTGTTTAGGAGCCTAGGGGAAATGAAGGCAAGGGTTATGGTGCTCCATCGGACAATACAACATGAAAACGTAATAGTCGGATCAAATGAACTGAGCTTCTGAACTTCTGGTGGTGCATTTATCTGCTAGACTGTTAAGTTTTATGCCAACCTTCCTTTTGTTATATAGTTATAGTTTGTTTTGGTGCGATACAAAATTTATTCTTAACGTGCAGCCACCGGCTGAAGAAAATAGCAAGCCATTTTTGTATAGTGTAGGGTGTTCCCTATATTTGCACTGATGGCGATCTTTGCTGCCGAGTGGATGTAATCTGTGCAATCGCCTTAATAGCCTAGCGTTAGTTTCAGCCTTATTTATTTCCTAGTCTTCTTTTTCCCTGGTTTGCTAGTGGCCGCAACTACCATGGGCCATATACGGGCCGTAGGATCCATGGGTCTCCTACGGGCCGTCGATAAATGGGCATGTAATCGGTGGGCCTCGGGCCGTCGGATAAATGGGTCTACATGGGCTGTAATCGAGCGTAATTGGTATCGGCCCAGCACGGTAACAGGCCGTTAACAGGGCGTAGGACAGTAAAGGCTTAATTATGTCACAGGCATAATGGGTCGTTAATGGGCCAGAATATAGGACGGGCTGGAAACGGCGCAACGGGTTAACAGGCCAGAAACGAGCCAACTCTTACCATGGGCCGAATTTGGCCCATTAGGGTAACAGGCCAGTAACGGGCCGACTCTTGCCATGGGCCGAATTTGGCCCATTAGGGGAACAGGCCAGTAACGGGCCGACTCTTGCCATGGGCCGAATTTGGCCCATTAGGGGAACAGGCCAGTAACGGGCCGGAAGTAATCGAGGGCCGAAAAGGAGCCCAAGAACATATGGGCCGTCAATAGGCTGAAAGCTAACACAGGCTGGAAATTACTGCTCATTATGGGCTAGAGTCACCGTGGGCCTGTAAAGGGATGAAAGATACGAAGGCCTCATATTGGCCGAAAGACGTCGTGGGCCATACATGGGCCGAAAGTGAAATGGGATGGTGTTATATTCAACGGCCCACATGATGTTGTTGGGCCGATTTCCTTTAGGGCCTAACGGGCCATGAGTTAACGGGCCGTAAAATGGGCTATTTGCGAAGAGACCATTAACAGGCTTTTCACGGGCCAGCCCGTTAACTTTTGACGAAGTCAAACGGGCCGGCTTTGTAAGCTAAATGGGACAGTGGTGGGCCGTGGCACGTGTCGACATATCATAGGCGCCTATCTGACCCACTGACGAGCTGACACGTGTTTCGTCCAGCCAATAAGAATTTTACACGTGGAAATTTCCCATTGGTCGGGGTTGTTAACGGGTTATCGGATCCAAAACCTGACCAGATAGCTTAACGGCGTTCCGTTACGGTGGATGCCACGTGTCGGTCACCCTTGACGAAAGCACTTCTGTGACGCGTGATTTATCATCATGGTGAAGGAAATATGCCCTAGAGGCAATAATAAAGTTATTATTTTATTTCCTTATATCATGATAAATGTTTATTGTTCATGCTAGAATTGTATTATCCGGAAACATAATACTTGTGTGAATACATAGACAAACTAAACATCACTAGTATGCCTCTACTTGACTAGCTCGTTAATCAAAGGTTATGTTTCCTAACCATAGACATGTGTTGTCATTTGATTAACGGGATCACATTATTAGGAGAATGATGTGATTGACATGACCCATTCCGTTAGCTTAGCACCCGATCGTTTAGTATGTTGCTATTGCTTTCTTCATGACTTATACATGTTCCTATGACTATGAGATTATGCAACTCTCATTTGCCGGAGGAACACTTTGTGTGCTACCAAACGTCACAACGTAACTGGGTGATTATAAAGGAGCTCTACAGGTGTCTCCAAAGGTACATGTTGGGTTGGTGTATTTCGAGATTAGGATTTGTCACTCCGATTGTCGGAGAGGTATCTCTGGGCCCTCTCGGTAATGCACATCACATAAGCCTTGCAAGCATTACAACTAATGAGTTAGTTGTGAGATGATGTATTATGAAACGAGTAATGAGACTTGCCGGTAACAAGATTGAACTAGGTATTGAGATACCGACGATCGAATCTCGGGCAAGTAACATACCGATGACAAAGGGAACAAAGTATGTTGTTATGCGGTTTGACCGATAAAAGATCTTCGTAGAATATGTGGGAGCCAATATGAGCATCCAGGTTCCGCTATTGGTTATTGACCGGAGACATGTCTCGGTCATGTCTACATTGTTCTCGAACCCGTAGGGTCCGCACGCTTAACGCTATGATGACAGTTTCATTATGAGTTTATATATTTTGATGTACCGAAGTTAGTTTCGAGTCCCGGATGTGATCACGGACATGACGAGGAGTCTGAAAATGGTCGAGACATAAAGATTGATATATTGGAAGCCTATGTTTGGACATCGGAAGTGTTCCGGGTGAAATCGACATTTTACTGGAATACCGGGAGGTTACCGGAACCCCCCGGTAACCTAATGGGCCTTAATGGGCCTAGTGGAGGAAGAGGAGAGGAGGCCTAGGGGCTGCCGCGCGCCCCTCCCCCCAGTCCGAATTGGACAAGGAGGGGGGGCGGCGCCCCCCTTTCCTTTCTTCCCTCTCTTCCTTCTTCCCCAAGTCCTAATCCAACTAGGGAAAGGGGGGAGTCCTACTCCCGGTAGGAGTAGGACTCCTCCTGCGCGCCTCCTCCTAGGGCCGGCCGCACCCCCCCTTGGCTCCTTTATATACGGGGGCAGGGGGCACCCCTAGACACACAAGTTGTTCTCTAAGATCGTTCTCTTAGCCGTGTGAGGTGCCCCCTTCCACCATAGTCCTCGATAATATTGTAGTGGTGCTTAGGCGAAGCCCTGCGATAGTAGAACATCAAGATCGTCACCACACCGTCGTGCTGACGGAACTCTTTCTCGACACTTTGCTGGATCGGAGTCCGGGGATCGTCATCGAGCTGAACGTGTGCTAGAACTCGGAGGTGCCGTAGTTTCGGTGCTTGATCGGTCGGGCCGTGAAGACGTACAACTACATCAACCGCGTTGTCATAACGCTTCCGTTGTCGGTCTACGAGGGTACATAGATCACACTCTCCCCTCTCGTTGTTATGCATCACCATGATCTTGTGTGTGCGTAGGAAAATTTTGAAATTACTACGTTCCCCAACAGTGGCATCCGAGCCTAGGTTTTATGCGTTGATGTTATATGCACGAGTAGAACACAAGTGAGTTGTGGGCGATATAAGTCATACTGCTTACCAGCATGTCATACTTTGGTTTGGCGGTATTGTTGGACGAAGCGGCCCGGACCGACATTACGCGTACGCTTACGCGAGACCGATTCTCCCGACGTGCTTTGCACAAAGGTGGCTAGCGGGTGTCAGTTTCTCCAACTTTAGTTGAACCAAGTGTGGCTACGCCCGGTCCTTGCGAAGGTTAAAACAGTACCAACTTGATAAACTATCGTTGTGGTTTTGATGCGTAGGTAAGAACGGTTCTTGCTAAGCCCGTAGCAGCCACGTAAAACTTGCAACAACAAAGTAGAGGACGTCTAACTTGTTTTTGCAGGGTATGTTGTGATGTGACATGGTCAAGACATGATGCTAATTTTTATTGTATGAGATGATCATGTTTTGTAACTGAGTTATCGGCAACTGGCAGGAGCCATATGGTTGTCGCTTTATTGTATGCAATGCAATTGCGCTGTAATGCTTTACTTTATCACTAAGCGGTAGTGATAGTCATGGAAGCATAAGATTGGCAAGACGACAATGATGCTACGATGATGATCAAGGTGTCGCGCCGGTGACGATGGTGATCATGATGATGCTTCGAAGATGGAGATCACAAGCACAAGATCATGATGGCCATATCATATCACTTATATTGATTGCATGTGATGTTTATCTTTTATACATCTTATCTTGCTTTGATTGACGGTAGCATTTTAAGATGATCTCTCACTAATTATCAAGAAGTGTTCTCCCTGAGTATGCACCGTTGCAAAAGTTCTTCGTGCTGAGACACCACGTGATGATCGGGTGTGATAGGCTCTACGTTCAAATACAACGGGTGCAAAACAATTGCACACGCGGAATACTCAGGTTATACTTGACGAGCCAAGCATATACAGATATGGCCTCGGAACACGGAGACCGAAAGGTCGAGCGTGAATCATATGGTAGATATGATCAACATAGTCATGTTCACCAATGAAACTACTCCATCTCACGTGATGATCGGACATGGTTTAGTTGATTTGGATCACGTGATCATTTAGAGGATTAGAGGGATGTCTATCTAAGTGGGAGTTCTTTAGTAATATGATTAATTGAACTTAAAAATTTTCATGAACTTAGTACCTGATAGTATCTTGCTTGTTTATGTTTGATTGTAGATAGATGGGCCATGATGTTGTTCCATTGAACTTTAATGCGTTCCTTGAGAAAACAAAGTTGAAAGATGATGGTAGCAATTACACGGACTGGGTCCGTAACTTGAGGATTATCCTCATTGCTGCATAGAAGAATTACGTCCTAGAAGCACCGCTGGGTGCCAGGCCTGCTGCTGGAGCAACACCAGATGTTATGAACGTCTGGCAGAGCAAAGCTGATGACTACTCGATAGTTCAATGTGCCATGCTTTACGGCTTAGAATCGGGACTTCAACGACGTTTTGAACGTCATGGAGCATATGAGATGTTCCAGGAGTTGAAGTTAATATTTCAAGCAAATGCCCGGATCGAGAGATATGAAGTCTCCAATAAGTTCTATAGCTGCACGATGGAGGAGAACAGTTCTGTCAGTGAGCATATACTCAAAATGTCTGGGTATAATAATCACTTGATTCAATTGGGAGTTAATCTTCCAGATGATTGCGTCATTGACAGAATTCTCCAATCACTGCCACCTAGCTACAAGAGCTTCGTGATGAACTATAATATGCAAGGGATGAATAAGACTATTCCCGAGCTCTTCGCAATGCTGAAAGCTGCGGAGGTAGAAATCAAGAAGGAGCATCAAGTGTTGATGGTCAACAAGACCACTAGTTTCAAGAAAAAGGGCAAAGGGAAGAAGAAGGGGAACTTCAAAAAGAACAGCAAGCAAGTTGCTGCTCAAGAGAAGAAACACAAATCTAGACCTAAGCCTGAAACTGAGTGCTTCTACTGCAAGCAGACTGGTCACTGGAAGCAGAACTGCCCCAAGTATTTGGCGGATAAGAAGGATGGCAAGGTGAACAAAGGTATATGTGATATACATGTTATTAATGTGTACCTTACTAATGCTCGCAGTAGCACCTGGGTATTTGATACTGGTTCTGTTGCTAACATTTGCAACTCGAAACAGGGACTGCGGATTAAGCGAAGATTGGCTAAGGACGAGGTGACGATGCGCGTGGGAAATGGTTCCAAAGTCGATGTGATCGCGGTCGGCACGCTACCTCTACATCTACCTTCGGGATTACTATTAGACCTAAATAATTGTTATTTGGTGCCAGCGTTGAGCATGAACATTATATCTGGATCTTGTTTGATGCGAGACGGTTATTCATTTAAATCAGAGAATAATGGTTGTTCTATTTATATGAGTAAAATCTTTTATGGTCATGCACCCATGAAGAATGGTCTATTCTTATTAAATCTCAATAGTAGTGACACACACATTCATAATGTTGAAGCCAAAAGATGCAGAGTTGATAATGATAGTGCAACTTATTTGTGGCACTGCCGTTTAGGTCATATCAGTGTAAAGCACATGAAGAAACTCCATACTGATGGACTTTTGGAACCACTTGATTATGAATCACTTGGTACTTGCGAACCGTGCCTTATGGGTAAGATGACAAAAACACCGTTCTCCGATACTATGGAGAGAGCAACAGATTTGTTGGAAATCATACATACAGATGTATGTGGTCCGATGAATGTTGAGGCTCGTGGCGGATATCATTATTTTCTCACCTTCACAGATGACATAAGCAGATATGGGTATATCTACTTAATGAAACATAAGTCTAAAACATTTGAAAAGTTCAAAGAATTTCAAAGTGAAGTTGAAAATCATCGTAACAAGAAAATAAAATTCCTATGATCTGATCGTGGAGGAGAATATTCGAGTTACGAGTTTGGTGTACATTTGAAACAATGCGGAATAGTTTCGCAACTCACGCCACCCGGAACACCACAGCGTAATGGTGTGCCCGAACGTCGTAATCGTACTTTGCTTGATATGGTGCGATCTATGATGTCTCTTACTGATTTACCGCTATCTTTTTGGGGTTATGCTTTAGAGACGGCCGCATTCACGTTAAATAGGGCACCATCAAAATCCGTTGATACGACGCCTTATGAACTGTGGTTTGGCAAGAAACCAAAGTTGTCATTTCTGAAAGTTTGGGGCTACGATGCTTATGTGAAAAAACTTCAGCCTGATAAGCTCGAACCCAAATCGGAGAAATGTGTCTTCATAGGATATCCAAAGGAAACTATTGGATACACCTTCTATCACAGATCTGAAGGCAAGACTTTTGTTGCTAAATTCGGAAACTTTCTAGAGAAGGAGTTTCTCTCGAAAGAAGTGAGTGGGAGGAAAGTAGAACTTGATGAGGTAACAGTACCTGCTCCCTTATTGGAAAGTAGTACATCACAGAAACCGGTTTCTGTGACACCTACACCAATTAGTGAGGAAGCTAATGATGATGATCATGAAACTTTAGAAGAAGATACTACTGAACCTCATAGATCAACCAGAGTAAGATCCGCACCAGAGTGGTACGGTAATCCTGTTCTGGAAGTCATGTTACTAGAACATGACAAACCTACGAACTATGAGGAAGCAACGATGAGCCCAGATTCCGCAAAATGGCTTGAAGCCATGAAATCTGAGATGGGATCCATGTATGAGAACAAAGTTTGGACTTTGGTTGACTTGCCCGACGATCGGCAGACCATAGAGAATAAATGGATCTTCAAGAAGAAGAGTGATGCTGACGGTAATGTTACTGTCTGCAGAGCTCGACTTGTTGCGAAAGGTTTTCGACAAGTTCAAGGAGTTGACTACGATGAGACCTTCTCACCCGTAGCGATGCTTAAGGCCGTCCGAATCATGTTAGCAATTGCCGCATTTATGATTATGAAATTTGGCAAATGGATGTCAAAACTGCATTCCTTAATGGATAACTTAAAGAAGAGTTGTATATGATGCAACCAAAAGGTTTTGTAGATCCAAAAGGTGCTAACAAAGTGTGCAAGCTCCAGCGATCCATTTATGGACTGGTGCAAGCCTCTCGGAGTTGGAATATACGCTTTGATAGTGTGATCAAAGCATATGGTTTTGTATAGACTTTTGGAGAGGCCTGTATTTAAAAAAAGTATAGACTTTTGAAGTCATGCTACTAGATCATGATGAACCTACGAACTGTGGAGAAGCGATGGTGAACCCAGATTTCGCAAAATGGCTTGAAGCCATGAAATCTGAGATGGGATCCATGTATGAGAAGAAAGTGTGGACTTTGGTTGACTTGCCAAAAGATCGGCAAGCAATTGAGAATAAATGGATCTTAAAGAAGAAGATTGACGCTGACGGTAATGTTACTGTCTACAAAGCTCGACTTGTCGCAAAAGGTTTTTGACAAGTTCAAGGGATTGACTACGATGAGACCTTCTCACCCGTAGCGATGCTTAAGTCTATCCGAATCATGTTAGCAATTGCCGCATTTTATGATTATGAAATTTGGTAGATGGATGTCAAAACTGCATTCATGAATGGATTTCTGGAAGAAGAGTTGTATATGATGCAGCCGAAAGGTTTTGTCGATCCAAAGGGAGCTAACAAAGTGTGCAAGCTCCAGCGATCCATTTATGGACTGGTGCAAGCCTCTCGGAGTTGGAATAAACGCTTTGATAGTGTGATCAAAGCATTTGGTTTTGTACAGACTTTTGGAGAAGCCTGTATTTACAAGAAAGTGAGTGGGAGCTCTGTAGCATTTCTGATATTATATGTAGATGACATATTACTAATCGGAAATGATATAGAATTTCTGGATAGCATAAAGGGATACTTGAATAAGAGTTTTTCAATGAAAGACCTCGGTGAAGCTGCTTACATATTGGGCATTAAGATCTATAGAGATAGATCAAGACGCTTAATTGGACTTTCACAAAGCACATACCTTGACAAAATTTTGAAGAAGTTCAAAATGGATCAAGCAAAGAAAGGATTCTTGCATGTGTTACAAGGTGTGAAATTGAGTAAGACTCAATGCCCGACCAATGCAGAAGATAGAGAGAAAATGAAATATGTTCCCTATGCTTCAGCCATAGGCTCTATCATGTATGCAATGCTGTGTACCAGACCTGATGTGTGTCTTGCTATAAGTCTAGCAGGGAGGTACCAAAGTAATCCAGGAGTGGATCACTGGCCAGTGGTCAAGAACATCCTGAAATACCTGAAAAGGACTAAGGATATGTTTCTCATATATGGAGGTGACAAAGAGCTCATCATAAATGGTTACGTTGATGCAAGCTTTGACACTGATCTGGATGATTCTAAATCACAAACCGGATACGTATTTACATTAAACGGTGGAGCTATCAGTTGGTGCAGTTCTAAACAAAGCGTTGTGGCGGGCTCTACATGTGAAGCGGAGTACATAGCTGCTTCGGAAGCAGCAAACGAAGGAGTCTGGATGAAGGAGTTCATATCCGATCTAGGTGTCATACCTAGTGCATCGGGTCCAATGAAAATCTTTTGTGACAATACTGGTGCAATTGCCTTGGCAAAGGAATCCAGATTTCACAAGAGAACCAAGCACATCAAGAGACGCTTCAATTCCATCCGGGATCTAGTCCAGGTGGGAGACATAGAGATTTACAAGATACACACGGATCTGAATGTAGCAGACCCATTGACTAAGCCTCTTCCACGAGCAAAACATGATCAGCACCAATGCTCCATGGGTGTTAGAATCATTACTGTGTAATCTAGATTATTGACTCTAGTGCAAGTGGGAGACTGAAGGAAATATGCCCTAGAGGCAATAATAAAGTTATTATTTTATTTCCTTATATCATGATAAATGTTTATTGTTCATGCTAGAATTGTATTATCCGGAAACATAATACTTGTGTGAATACATAGACAAACTAAACTTCACTAGTATGCCTCTACTTGACTAGCTCGTTAATCAAAGATGGTTATGTTTCCTAACCATAGACATGTGTTGTCATTTGATTAACGGGATCACATTATTAGGAGAATGATGTGATTGACATGACCCATTCCATTAGCTTAGCACCCGATCGTTTAGTATGTTGCTATTGCTTTCTTCATGACTTATACATGTTCCTATGACTATGAGATTATGCAACTCCCGTTTGCCGAAGGAAAACTTTGTGTGCTACCAAACGTCACAACGTAACTGGGTGATTATAAAGGAGCTCTAGAGGTGTCTCCAAAGGTACATGTTGGGTTGGCGTATTTCGAGATTAGGATTTGTCACTCCGATTGTCAGAGAGGTATCTCTGGGCCCTCTCGGTAATGCACATCACATAAGCCTTGCAAGCATTGCAACTAATGAGTTAGTTGTGAGATGATGTATTATGAAACGAGTAAAGAGACTTGCCAGTAACGAGATTGAACTAGGTATTGAGATACCGATGATCGAATCTCGGGCAAGTAACATACCGATGACAAAGGGAACAAAGTATGTTGTTATGCGGTTTGACCGATAAAAGATCTTCGTAGAATATGTGGGAGCCAATATGAGCATCCAGGTTCCGCTATTGGTTATTGATCGGAGACATGTCTCGGTCATGTCTACATTGTTCTCGAACCCGTAGGGTCCGCACACTTAACGTTACGATGACAGTTTCATTATGAGTTTTATATATTTTGATGTACCGAAGTTAGTTCGAAGTCCTGGATGTGATCACAGACATGACGAGGAGTCTCAAAATGGTCGAGACATAAAGATTTATATATGGAAGCCTATGTTTGGACATCGGAAGTGTTCCGGGTGAAATCGGCATTTTACTGGAATACCGGGAGGTTACCGGAACCCCCCCGGTAACCTAATGGGCCTTAATGGGCCTAGTGGAGGAAGAGGAGAGGAGGCCTAGGGGATGCCGCGCGCCCCTCCCCCCAAGTCCGAATTGGACAAGGAGGGGGCGGCGCCCCCCCTTTCCTTTCTTCCCTCTCTTCCTTCTTCCCCAAGTCCTAATCCAACTAGGGAAAGGGGGGAGTCCTACTCCCGGTAGGAGTAGGACTCCTCCTGCGCGCCTCCTTCTAGGGCTGGCCGCACCCCCCCTTGGCTCCTTTATATACGGGGGCAGGGGGCACCCCTAGACACACAAGTTGTTCTCTAAGATCGTTCTCTTAGCCGTGTGCGGTGCCCCCTTCCACCATAGTCCTCGATAATATTGTAGTGGTGCTTAGGTGAAGCCCTGCGATAGTAGAACATCAAGATCGTCACCACGCCGTCGTGCTGATGGAACTCTTCCCCGACACTTTGCTGGATCGGAGTCCGGGGATCGTCATCGAGCTGAACGTGTGCTAGAACTCGGAGGTGCCGTAGTTTCGGTGCTTGATCGGTCGGGCCATGAAGACGTACGACTACATCAACCGCGTTGTCATAACACTTCCGTTGTCGGTCTACGAGGGTACGTAGATCACACTCTCCCCTCTCGTTGCTATGCATCACTATGATCTTGCGTGTGCGTAGGAAATTTTTGAAATTACTACGTTCCCCAACACATGGAAGTGGACACTTCCGTGATGATAATTTTGGTAATGTCATGGAACACTTCTACGACAACACAGGTATGACTATCTTGATTCTGTCATAAATTTGTCATGGATGTACATGCATGACAAAAAACACGACCTACTGTGACAAACACGTATCATCACGAAAGTGTATTTTTTTGTAGTGGTAACTGAAATGGCGGATTCACCTGCTACATTACAATACCTCGCTCCTTATACGGGAGCAGCCCTGGCTGAGTATTTTATGTACCGCGAACGACATACTTTAATAATTTATGATGATCTCTCCAAACAGGCACAAGCTTATCACCAAATGTCCCTTCTATTAAGAAGACCTCCCGGCCGTGAGGCTTATCCAGGGGATTTTTATTATTTGCAGTCACGCCTTTTAGAAAGAGCCGCTAAATTAAATTCTCTTTTAGGCGAAGGAAGTATGACCGCTTTACCAATAGTTGAGACTCAATCTGGAGACGTTTCCGCCTATATTCCTACTAATGTAATCTCCATTACACATGGACAAATATTCTTATCTGCGGATATATTCAATGCAGGAATTCGACCCGCTATTAATGTGGGTATTTCTGTTTCCATAGTAGGATCCATGGCTCAAATTAAAGCCATGAAACAAGTAGCTGGCAAATCAAAATTGGAACTAGCGCAATTCGCAGAGTTACAAGACTTTGCACAATTCGCCTCTACTCTCGATAAAACAAGTCAGAATCAATTGGCAAGGGGTCGACGATTAAGGGAATTGCTTAAATAATCCCAGGCAAATCCTCTCCCAGTGGAAGAGCATATAGCTACTATTTATACCGGAACAAGAGGATATCTTGATTTGTTAGAAATTGAACAGGTAAATAAATTTCTGGATGAGTTACGTAAACATCTAAAAGATACTAAACCTCAATTCCAAGAAATTATATCTTCTAGCAAGACATTCACCGAGCAAGCGGAAATCCTTTTAAGGAAGATATTCAGGAATAGCTGGAACGGTTTTCTCTTCAGTAACAAATAAATTTTGCATGTCTACTCTTGTTAGTAGAATAGGAATCGTTGAGAAAGCTTTTTCATTTGAATCATGCAAAAAAGTTTTCTTTGTTTTTAGTTTAGTATAGTTATTTAAAGAATAGATAGAAATAAGATTGTGTCCAATAGGATTTGAACCTATACCAAAGGTTTAGAAGACCTCTGTCCTATCCATTAGACAATGGACGCTTTTCTTTCATATTTTATTCTTTCTTTTATTTTTTTGCTTCTTCCGAGAAAAAACTATTAGACCAAAACTCTTTTAGGAAATCAAAAAATCCAGATACAAATGCATGATGTATATATTATATCATGCATATATCATAAAGAAGGAGTATGGAGCCGGTAGTGGGAATCGAACCCGCAACCCCAAGGTTATGAGCCTTATGAGCTACCAAACTGCTCTATACTCTTTAACTAAAGATGGGTAACTAGTGGATAAAAGAGGGTTGGATACGCCCCTCTACCAATATCTATACAAATAGAATGGTCCATTTATACAGAATGGTAAAGAGGGCTCCTCTATGATTATCAATTCCACAAATCCATACAAATATGAAAGGGTATTTTGTCCTTACCAACTGGATCTTGTTGCACCCGGTAACAAACACTCATAAACCATTTCTCGAAGTACGTGTCCGGATAGCCCAAAATGTCGATAGTTAGCTCTAGGTCTTTCGGTCAAAAAACAACGTCAATGAAGGCGTGTAGGTGCACTATTACGCAGTAGGGATTGCAATTTTTCTCGCATTTTCATTTTTTTCACTCAAACTCAAGGGAGAAACTTTGCTTCTTATCTTTTTTTAAAGATTGACGAATCAAATGATATTTCTGTTCTAATTTCTGCCGCTTCTTCTCCTTCTGAATCAAACTTTTTTTGCCATAATGTGTCGTTGCTATTATTGCCAAGTATACGGTTCTAATCCTAGATGGAAAAATAAATAGAAAAAGAAATTTAAAAAGGCAGATCCTCCCTCTCTATCAAGAGTAATGAACTAGGTGCTGATACAGTACAAAAAAACAAACTAAATTAACCAAACTTGCCTGATGTCGAGGCAATCAAGAAAGCTGCATAAGTGAATATATAACCCACGGAAAAGTGAGCTAATCCAACCAATCTTGCTTGCACAATGGAAAGAGCCACGGGCTTATCTCTCCAGCGAATTAAATTAGCTAAAGGTGTGCGTTCATGAGCCCATGCTAAAGTCTCAATTAATTCGTGCCAATACCCCCGCCAAGAAATTAAGAACATAAATCCAGTAGCCCAAACAAGATGTCCAAATAAGAACATCCACGCCCATACCGATAAACTATTCATCCCAAAAGGATTATATCCATTGATAAGTTGTGAAGAGTTTAACCATAGGTAATCTCTGAACCATCCCATCAAATAAGTGGAGGATTCATTAAATTGTGAAACGTTGCCCTGCCATAATGTGATATGTTTCCAATGCCAATAAAAAGTAACCCACCCAATGGTATTTAACATCCAGAAAACTGACAAATAAAATGTGTCCCAAACAGAAATATCACAAGTACCGTTGTGCCCTTGGCCGTCACAAGGAAAACTATTTCCAAAATCCTTTTTATCTGGCATTAATTTGGAACCGCGTGCATCTAAAGCACCCTTTACTAAAATCAATGTAGTTGTATGCAAACCTAGAGCAATAGCATGATGAACCAAGAAATCCCCAGGTCCTATTGTTAAGAAAAGCGAATTACTATTCTCATTAACAGCATTCAACCATCCGGGCAACCATAGGCTTCGACCCGCAATGAAAGCGGGCCCATTCGTTGAAGATAAGAGTATATCAAACCCATATGTCGTCTTGCCATGAGCAGATTGCATCCATTGGGCAAATATAGGTTCGATCAAGATTTGCTTTTTTGGAGTACCAAAAGCAAGCATGACGTCATTATGAACATAAAGGCCCAAGGTATGGAATCCTAGAAAGAGGCTAGCCCAACTTAAATGAGATATGCTAGCTTCTTTATGGTCTAACATTCTTGCCAATACATTATCCTCATTCTGTTCCAGATTGTAATCCCTAATGAAAAAATAGCTCCATGAGCAAAAGCCCCTGTCATGATGAACCCTGCAATATATTGGTGATGTGTATATAAAGCAGCTTGAGTAGTAAAGTCTTGTGCTATGAATGCATAAGGAGGTAAAGAGTACATATGTTGAGCTACTAAGGAAGTAATAACCCCTAAAGAAGCTAGAGCAAGACCTAACTGAAAATGAATCGAATTGTTGATTGTGTCATAGCACGCCCTAATCGACCCCCCGGAGGAGTATGCCTTCTAAAAGATCTTTAATACTGTGCCCAATTCCGAAGTTAGTTCGATACATGTGACCAGCAATGAGAAAAATAAATGCAATAGCTAAATGATGGTGAGCCATATCGGTCAGCCACAAACTTTGTGTTTGTGGATGGAATCCCCCAAGAAGAGTTAGAATGGCAGTTCCCGCTCCTTAAGCGGTACCAAATAAATGATTACTCGAATCAGGGTTTTAGGCATAAAGATTCCATTGAACCATCAAAAGGGGTCCCAACCCCTGGGGATAGGGTAATACATCTAAGAAATTATTCCATCGAACGTACTCCCCCTGGATGCGGGAATAGCAACATGAACTAAATGTCATGTCCAAGCGAAAGAACTTACCCCGAAAAGTCCTGACAAATGATGATTGAGACGACATTCCGTGTTTTTAAACCATGAAAGGCTTGGTTTCCATTTGGGTTGTAGATGTAACCAACCCGCTATTAAGGACAACGTAGAAAGAAATAATAGAAAAAGAGCTCCAGTATAAAGATCCTCATTGGTGTGTAATCCTATTGTATACCACCACTGATAAACTCTAGAATAAGCAATATTCACTGGACCAGCAGCACCTCCTCGAGTAAAGGCTTCCACAGCAGGTTGACCATAATGAGGATCCCAAATCGCATGAGCAATAGGTCTTACATGTAAAGGATCTTGTATCCATGATTCAAAATTTCCTTGCCAAGCTACATGAAACAGATTTCCGGACGCCCATAGAAAGATTATTGCTAATTGCCCAAAGTGAGAAGCAAAAATGTTCTGATAAAGACGTTCTTTAGTAATATCATCATGACTTTCGAAATCATGTGCGGTAGCAATACCAAACCAAATACGACGAGTAGTGGGGTCCTGAGCTCAGCCTTGGCTAAACCTGGGAAATCTTAATTCCATAATGCCTTTCAAATCCTCCTAGCCACTATCCTACTGCAATAATTCTCACTGAGAAGAATGCCCATGTCGTGGCAATTCCATCCAAAAGGTAATGGGTTACTCCTACAACGCGTCCTTGTATAATGCTCAAGGCTCTAGGCTGAGTAGTAGGAGCAACTTTTAATTTGTTATGAGCCCAAATGATAGATTCAATGAGTTCTTTCCAATAACCACGGTCGCTGAATAAAAACATTAAACTGAAGGCCCAAACAATATGAGCACCTAAGAAAAAGAGACCATATGCAGATAATGAAGAACCATAAGACTGAATGACTTGCGATGCTTGTGCCCACAAGAAATCTCGAAGCCACCCATTAATCGTAATGGAACTCTGTGCAAAGTTTCCCCCTGTAATATGAGTTACCACCCCTTGATCACTTATAGTACCCCAAACATCTGATTGCATTTTCCAACTGAAATGGAAAATGACTACCGAAATTGCATTGTACATCCAGAATAAACCTAAGAAAACATGATCCCAGGCGGATACTTGACATGTTCCCCCTCGGCCAGGCCCATCGCAAGGAAAGCGAAAACCTAGATTTGCTTTATCGGGTATCAAACGGGAACTCCGGGCAAATAAAACACCTTTCAAAAGTATTAATACAGTCACATGTATGGTAAATGCATGAATGTGTTGACTAAAAAATCTGCGGTTCCTAATGGAATAGGTAACAAAGCCACTTTGCCACCTACTGCTACTAACTCGCCGCCTCCCCACGTTAAGCTAGTACTTGTTGTTGCACCATGAGCTGTTACGCCAGGTGCAGTAGCATGGATATTTTGTACCCATTGAGCAAAGATAGGTTGTAATTGTATGGCAGTATCCGAAAACATATCTTGTGGATGGCCTAAAGCACTCATGGTATCATTATGAATGTACAAGCCAAAACTGTGAAAACCTAGAAATATATATACCTAGTTAAGGTGGGATATGATTGCATCGCGGTGTCTAAGGACGCGATCTAATAGATCGTTGTCTCGAGTAGTTGGATCATAGTCTCTTACCATAAAAATTGCTGCATGTGCAGCAGCACCGACTATTAGAAATCCGCCAATCCACATGTGGTCTGTGAACAAGGAAAGTTGTGTACCATAGTCAGTAGCTAGGTATGGATAGGGAGGCATAGAATACATATGATGAGCTACAACAATGGTTGTAGAGCCTAGCATAGCTAGGTTAAGAGATAATTGAGCATGCCATGACGTTGTTAATATTTAATAAAGACCCTTATGGCCTTGTCTTGTAAATGGGCCCTTGTGAGCCTCCAAAATATCTTTAAGTTCATGGCCAATACCCCAATTGGTCCTATACATATGACATGCGATTAGGAAAAGAATAGTAATAGCTAAATGATGGTGCGCAATATCGGTCAGACAGACACCACCGGTTACTGGATCTAGTCCTCCGCAAAAAGTCAGAGATTCTGCGTATTTGGACCAATTTCAAGTGAAAAAAGGGGTTGCTCCTTCGGCAAAACTAGGATAAAGTTGAGCCAAAAGGTCCCGATTCAAGATAAATTCATGAGGAAGTGGTATCTCTTTAGGATCCACCCCAGCGTCATGAAATTGGTTAATTGGTAAAGATACATGAATTTGGTGCCCCGCCCAAGAAAGGGACACAAGTCCTAATAATCCCGCTAAGTGGTGATTCAACATGGATTCTACGTCTTGGAACCAGGCCAATTTGGGAGCGGCTTTGTGATAATGGAACCAACCAGCAAAAAGCATTAACGTTGCAAAAATCAATGCACCAATTGAAGTACAATAGAGTTGTAATTCACTAGTTATTCCAGATGCTCGCCAAAGCTGAGAAAAACCAAAGGTTATTTGGATTCCTTAGAAACCCCCTCCTACATCACCATTCAATATTTCTTGCCCCACTATAGGCCAAACTACCTTAGCACTGGGTCCAATGTGAGTAGGATCACTTAGCCATGCTTCATAATTGGAAAAACGGGCGCCATGAAAGTACATGCCACTCAACCAAAGAAAGATAATGGAAAGTTGCCCGAAATGAGCACTAAAGACTTTTCGAGAAATTTCTCCAAATCCCCAGTATGACTATCAAAATCGTGAGCATCAGCATGTAGGTTCCAGATCCAAGAGGTAGTATCAGGGCCCTTAGATAGTGTTCTTGAGAAATGGCCGGGTCTGTCCCATTCCTCAAAAGATGTTTTTACAGGATCCCTATCCACAACAATTTTTACTTCTGGTTCCGGCGAACGAATAATCATTAAGTCCTCCTCTTTCCGGACAAGACATAGAAAGAGATTCGCCAACTGTCTTTCTAGTGAATCTTTGAAAGATATATATTTTGAAAGATAGATTTCGAAAGATAGATATTGTGATTAGTTCTTTTCTTTACTATCTACCATCCTTCTATTTTTTAGTTATTCACTGGAGCAATTATATATTGAAGTCAATCCGAGGCAAGAGTTTGGGTCATTATGACATAAAGATTAGGTGCCTAACAGACATTGTTTATCTTGAAAAACAAATATTTCTCGATGTAAGAAAAAAATCTTTTTTATTTTTAATTTCAGAAACTAGTGTATTTTTTTTGAGGGCATAAGCTCCTATCTATATCTACTTTGCTTGAGCATAATATAGGGTTTTTTATTTGATTCTAAATTCCAAGATAACTCATTAGAATTATTAATAAGATGGTCATAATATATTAGCAATATTTAGATTGCCCACTCTTTTATTCACTTTATTACTTCTATTCTAGACCCTATCCCTATGGTTTACTCTTATGAAATATCATATAAAATAGAAGGTATAAGAAATGGATATAATGAAATTCTTGATTCGATCTTACGACCTAATTTATTAGATTAATGGATCAACAACCAATCCACCCATTTTATGAAAAAGAAGGAGCATGGTCTTATTCAAATTCAAAGCGCTTCGTAATCTTCAACCAGTTCTGTGCTTCAATATAATTTCCCGGAGTAAGCGCTATAGCTTGTTTCCAATATTCAGCAGCTTGATCAAACCAAGCTTCCGTAATTTCCCAATCACCCTGTAGAATGGCCTATTCTCCTCGGTCGGAATAGGAAGTTCCTTCCCTTAGAACCGTACTTGAGAGTTTCCTACCTCATACAGCTCAGAAATTGCTATCTGAATTTCCCCTATCTTAACTGAATTCGATATCAAAAATTGATCCAATTTCTTCTTGGTTTAAGCAGAAGAAATAAATTGCCTAAGTTTCAAACCCTAATTTTTTTATCAATAATCAGTTTGTTTTTTCCCGCCTTCAGAAGAATGAAGTATAGATAGATATAGAGGCTTCATTCAAATTTTCTGAAAGGTAACTATCCCGGTTTGATATATGAAATGTCTATAGAATCCTTGAAAAAGACTTTTTCCCATAAGAAAGAAAAAGGAACTATCTTTGGGATCTGATACTACACCGCTGCTTAATCCCTTAGTGGATCGGCTCTATTACATAAGCGGATTCCTAAATTTTGCCCCATATCATGGGATAAGTAAGCAGTTTTTTTAGTTTTATCGACCCAGTCGCTCACTAATTGATCTTTACGGTGCTTTCTCTATCAATTTGAGAAACTTTATCCATAGAGTAGTAGTATAGGCCATACTTTCTTCGTTTTTTGATTCTCGTGAAGTGTCCTTCCTTCCTACAACTGATAGGGAAAATCGTTGTTTTTACGATCCCTATGTAGAAAGCCCTTTTTCTAGTATTTACTAGAAAATTTGATCCTCTTTTTTTCCTATAGTGGAGATAGTCGCACGTAATGACAGATCACGGCCATATTATTAATAGCTAGCGGTAAGAAGGGGTCCCGTTCTATTGCCCGTAAATAATATTCCAAAGCCTTTATATGCTCTCCATTGCTTGTGTGTATAAAGCCTATGTTATAGAGTACATAAATTTGATCATAGGGATCGATTTCTAGTCGTGTAGCTTCATAATAATTTTGCAAAGCTTCCGCATAATTTCCTTCGGATTGAGCCAACATCCGTTACGGTCGTTCATTCTATTCAAAAAATCTCCGTTCCAAAATTGTACATGAGGTTTTCATCCCATACGGCTCCTCCCTTCTGTACATAATAGTACTAAGCGAAATAATCTATAGCATCAAAATAGAATTAGTCCCGTCTCATTATGAACCAAAAGGGGCTGGTATTTTTCCAAGAAATCTCTAGCCAACCTTCCCACAAGAGGTTTTTCTTAACACCAATGAATTCTTTTAATGCTAGAGGAAAACGATAGCTCCAATAATTTCTTTGTTCTCAACGCCTCCTATTTAGAGGAATTAGCTACTTCAACGATCTTTGATGGTTATAGGGGTATCCAAAGTACAAACCTGATGGTTGTTTGTTATCCCAGCCATTCTTCCCAGCCCTGATACCGATCAGGAAAGGGGTAATTTCTAACAAAGTTTTTCTCTTTTTGATTCCTATTTCTAGGTGTAGTGCTTTTCTCCCCTATGCTGCCTATGAATACTAATAGAGTAGGATTGGCCTGTAATCCATACCATACCATATCCTGTAGGTGTAACCTTTCGCTCAATACTCAAATCTACAATTGAAGTATCTGAAGCCGCATCAATCGAGGATACACGACGAAAGGAATTGTTAGTTTGCGTCACCTTCCCGAAGCATGGGTTTGTTTGGTTTACAAATTTGGTTCTCTCTATGCCAACCCCCTCTCTTTTTCGTAAGACTGAGATATAGGTAGGGCTAAAAAAAGCAAAAAAAGAGTCAAATCGCACCATCTCTATAATAAGTAAATGCCTTTTTTCTCCTGAGGTTGTCGGAATTATTCGCAATAAAATATTGGCTACAATTGAGGAGGTCTTATCAATGAAATTTCCATTTACACAGGATCTAGGCATAATTCCCAACCCATTCTATATAGAATTGTTTTAATTTCTTCACAAAATAACATAAAAACAAACACATTCGATTCTTATAATTATAAATAGATTGATCCATATGCTCTACTCTAAATCCATATGTTTAAATGGATAAGAAGAGATATGAAATATTTGACTAAGACTGGATTTCATTCTGCTTTCCTATTTCTGAACAACAACTTATGTTAAACTATTTTGTGTTTTCAAAGTTATTAATTGTCTCATACCCTATTTTTGATTTCGATAGTATGGTGTAGCGTATATTATGCAAACGGAATTCTAAGGTTTCTTTATTTTATTATGCAATAAGAAGATTTCTTCCATTTTATTTTTCTTTAGTTGCGGGAAAACCCAAATTAAAACTTTTATTTTATAGCGAGTGCAATTTCTAATAAAAAATCATGTATCCTTCCACTTAGATCAAAAGGAATTTTTCCAATAGAACTATGGAACCCCCGAGTGGTTGCGGTTGTACCTGTACTGCAGGAATAAGAAAACTCGCCATCCACTCAGTTTATTCGCCATAATAAGTTATGTAGGAGAGATGGCCGAGTGGTTCAAGGCGTAGCATTGGAACTGCTATATAGACTTTTGTTTACCGAGGGTTCGAATCCCTCTCTTTCCGTTTTTCTTAATTCATCAACGTTAAGGATCACAATGTATCAAATCAAATAACAATATTTTCCACCAATAATATAATATCTTATATTATATTATTTTGATTTAATAGAAATTAGAAATTCTCTATAGCAAATTACCGTGGTATGTAAAATACACATAGAGGAAAAAAGGAAAAAAAGGATCCTAATCCTAGGGTTAATCAATTTTAGCTAGTTGATGGGAAAATACAAATTAATGGTAATGGTCTTAGGGCGATTTAGTTCGGGGAAAGGGGAAGGGGAAGAAAAATCTATGAACCTTTCCTTTTATCGTTAAGTTCAAGTCTGACGAGAGTAATATTCTACAACTAACAACTCATTTATTTTGAGACCGACCCACTTCCTATCTAGGATTTTATTTACTAGTCCTTTATATTCCAACGTGTCAATCGCCAAATGCTTTGGCAATTTCCCCGGGTCCGATGAAGTAATATAATTTTGAACCAGACCTTTTTATCTTTGGTTATCTTTCGTAGTAATAATATCTCGGGGTTTGCAACGAAAACATGGTATATTGACTATATGAACATTAATTAAAATATGTCTATGGTTGACTAATTGGCGGGCCCCGGGAATGGTTGAAGCCATACCCAATCGAAAAAGGATATTATCCAAACGCATTGCAAGTAATTGTAGTAAAACCTGGCCTGTTGACCTTTTTTCTTTTCCAGCGATATGTAAATATCTAAGTACTGTCAGACCATAATGAAAACGCAATTTCTGTTTTTCTTGAAGACGAATACGATATTGCTCCTTTTCCCCACAATTGAATTTTTTTTAAGATTACTTTCGGATTTAGGTGTTTTTCTAGTGAGTCCTGGTAAAGCTCCCAGATGGCGTATTTTTTTAAACGAGGTCCTTGATAACGGGACATGAAGACTCCTTTTTTTATTTTATTGAAATTTCATTTTACACAATTAATTTCATTGTATTTACATTACAGAATACATCGAAATTAAAACCGAATTAGACTACAGGATAAATAGAGTAAAATCAACAGAGTAAAATCAACTAAATAGAGTCGAACTAAACTGCTAGACGACGTTGAGTGATGAACTCAATGATTAAAAAAACTAAGAGATGGATGCAATTACACAAGGAATCCTGGTCTCAAAGAAGAGGGGAATGGGGATATGGCGAAATCAGTAGATGCTACGGACTTGATTGTATTGAGCCTTGGTATGGAAACCTGCTAAGTGGTAACTTCAAAATTCAGAGAAACCCTGGAATTAAAAAAGGGCAATCCTGAGCCAAATCCGTGTTTTGAGAAAACAAGGGGTTCTCGAACTAGAATACAAAGGAAAAGGATAGGTGCAGAGACTCAATGGAAGCTGTTCTAACGAATTGAGTTATTACGTTGTGTTGTTAGTGGAATTCCTTCTAATTCTAAATTAGAGAAAGAGGGCTTTTATACCTTATACATTTAATAAACATGTATAGATACTGACATAGCAAACGATTAATCACAGAACTCATATTATATTTGTGACGCCTGGGTAATTAAGCTACAGTAAACCTTTGTTAATGGTGCCATGTCATTGCAACTAGTTTGCTAAAGCTCACTTAATCCAAACCAAGTTTAAATTCAAAATTGAAAATAAAGTCAAAATAGAATTTCTTCAAATTGCAAAACTAAAATGTTGGGGATGTTGTCAATATTCACTAGGGAATTGTCATGTAGAAACAAACAGACTTAGACTCACAGATAAATTCCTAGGAAAATAATAAAGGGTCCAGCAGCAATTATTTTGGCCTTTTCAAATAAACCAATATTTAAGCCTTTCAAAATAATCCGAAGATTTGTGGGTGGTCCCTAAACACTATGATTGAATTAGGTGCTAAATTCCATTTATTACAAAAGTCATTTGGTACTAAACTAAAATGCTAAACAGTGGCAAAATAGAAAACAGAAGATATAAAAGAAAATTAAAGAAAGAAAAGAGAGGTGGACCTAAAGTACTGCTCTCTTTGGCCCACCTAACTAATGGCCGGCCCAGCCTTCCTTCCCCCATCTCTGTTGTCTTCTCCCTCCCCTTCTGTGGCAGCATGCCCGAGCCCGCGCACGCGATGCGCCGTGGGATGGACGACACGGCGTCGTCCCCCTATAGCGCCGACAGCTACAAGGCCTCCCGCACCTCCACCACGAACCCTAGTCCGCCCATACTCTTCCCCCTTGTCTCACCCCCTTCGATTTGAGCTCACCCGTGAGGACCAGTGCGTGTCGCCGTCGCTCACATGACCACCGGCTTCCCCTCGCCGCGCCTCGGTGCTCAGGAGGGCCACCGTCGTTCGCTACGCCTTCTACATCACCAGATTGGAGCCGGGACGCCCCCGTCTTCGTCTCTCACATCTTCTTCCTCATTTGCGGCTGACGCGCGCCATCGCCCGATCCAGACACTCCGGTCCACCCCGACCCTCGACAAGCTCGCCATCCACCCCCTCGCGGTGAGCTTTGCCGTCCGTTCCCCTCTTTTCCCCGTCGAATCGGACGTCGTAGACACCCGCGCCTCCAGTTCGGCGTGTTGAAGGCCGCGGTCCTGTTCCCGTGCCCGCGCCAATCCCGCTGCCGTCCTTGACCTTGTGGTCCGCGTCTGCGCGCTCCCGCCTCTGGCCGCCGCCGCCGTCGTGCGCGCCCTGCGCACCCCTTGCCACGCTCACCCGCGTGAGGCCGCCTATCCCTGCCTGCTGGTCACCAGCGCCCGTGCTGTGGCCTCCCCGCCCGCGCAACCCCTCTCACCGGCGCTGCTGCTCCACACCCTACCGCGCGGCTCACCTGCGCTACCGCTCCACTCCCCCTTGCTCCCCGCTCCGCTCCGCTGCACCTGCTCGCCGACCACCGCTGCCCCGCGTCCCCGCGCCTCCACTTGCCGCGGCGGCTGCCGCTCCGGCCGCCTGGCCAGCGCCGTGGCCCCCGGCGCCCCGCAGCCCTCTGCCGGGTTCGGCAACGCCCAGACGCCTGCTGCCCGTTTCGCCCAGCACCTGCAAACCCCCTGGGCCACTTACATGCAGGCCCAAGTTCCCTGACCTTCAAAAAAAGATTAAACCAATATATAATAAAAAATATATTAAATAAATAATTAGATTAATTAATTAACTTAGTTAATTATGTTTACTTAACCTAATTAGCTAGTGTTAATTAATTAAAACCTAATTAGATTAAACAGTCTATGACAAACGGGCCCCATTTGTCAGTTTGACCAGTCGACGGTCACAGTTGACTGCTGACGTCATGATGACGTCAGCAACACTATTCTAGATAATGTTGATTTAAAATAATTAAATAATCCTAAAAATGATTTAAATCTTTTAAAATTAATATAAAATAAACCGTAGCTCAGATGGAAAAACTGTGTACATGAAAGTTGCTCAGAACGACGAGACGAATCCAGATACGCAGCTCGTTCGTCCGCCATGCATCCCTAGCATAGCAAACACACAACTTTCCCCTCCGATTCATCCGTCTGAAAACGCGAAACACCGGGGATACTTTCCCGGATGTTTCCCCCTTCGCCGGTATCGCCTCCTACTACGTTAGGGCACATCTAGCACCGCTCATTGTCATGGCATGCATCGTTATTCATCTGTTTGCATTGTATTCATTGTTTCTTCCCCTCTTCTCTCTGGTAGATTACGAGACTGACGCCGCTGCTGGTGCCCCGATCAACTATGTTGTTGACGACCCCTACTTGCTAGAGCAACCAGGCAAGCCCCCCTTTGATCAACCCGATATCGCCTATTCTTCTCTCTACTGCTTGCATTAGAGTAGTGTAGCTTGTTACTGCTTTCCGTTAATCCTATCCTGATGCATAGCCTGTCTTTGCTACTACTGTTGTTACCTTTACCTGCAATCCTAATTGCTTAGTATATGATGCTAGTTTTCCATCAATGGCCCTTCATTCATGTCCGTCTGCCATGCTATACTATCGGGCCGTGATCACTTGGGAGGTGATCACGGGTATATATACTATACATATTACACGTGATACATGTTGTGACTAAAGTCGGGTCGGCTCGGTGAGTACCCACAAGTGATTCAGAAATGGGGGTGAAGGGGTAGGTGGTTCCATCCAGGTAGTGGTGCGCCTGGGTTCCTGACGGTCCCCGACAGTTACTTTGTGGTGGAGCGACAGGGCAGGTTGAGACCACCCAGGAGAGAGGTGGGCCTGGCCCTGGTCGGCGTTCGCGGTTACTTTAAAATAACACGCTTAACGAGATCTTGGTATTTGATCTGAGTCTGGCCACTGGCCTATGAGCACTAACCAACTACGCGAGAACATTTATGGGCACTCGACATCGTGGTATCAGCCGAAGCCTTCGTGACATCAGCGACTGAGCGGCGCGCGCCGAGTTGGACTGGAACGCCTGCTCTTTTATAAGGGAGGCTAGGTCTGCTCACCGGCCGCGTACGCAACGTGCAGGTGTGCAATGGGCGATGGGCCCAGACCCCTTCGCCATAGGATTTAGACTGGCGTGCTGACCTCTCTATTGTGCCTAGGTAGGGCTGCGACGTGTTGATCTTCCGAGGCCAGGCATGACCCTGACAAGTGTGTCCGGACAAAGGGGATCGAGCTGTTGGGAAATGTGGTGCACCCCTGCAGGGAAGTTAATCTATTCGAATAGCTGTGATTTTCGGTAACAAGACGACTTGGAGTTGTACCTTGACCTTATGACAATTAGAACCGGATACTTAATAAAACACATCCTTCCAAGTGCCAGATACAACTTGTGATCGCTCTCTCACAGGGCGACAAGGGGAGGATCATCGGGTAGGATTATGCTATGCGATGTTACTTGGTGAACTTACCATATACTCTCTTCTTCTGCTGCAAGATGGAGGTTACCAGAAGCATAGTCTTCGATGGGACTAGCTATTCCCCTCTTATTCCGGCATTCTGCAGTTCAGTCCACATAAGCTACCCCTTTTCCATTTGATACCAATGCATACATATGTAGTGTAGCTCCTTGCTTGCGAGTACTTTGGATGAGTACTCACGGTTGCTTTGCTCCCCCTTTTCCCCCTTCCTATACCCGATTGCTACGACCAGACATTGGAGTCCAGGAGCAAGACACCATCGTTGACGACGACTCCTACTACTCTGGAGGTGCCTACTACTATGTGCAGGCCGTTGACGACGATCAGGAGTAGTTTAGGAGGATCCCAGGCAGGAGGCCTGCGCCTCTTTCGATTTGTATCCCAGTTTGTGCTAGCCTTCTTAAGGCAAACTTGTTTAACTTATGTCTGTACTCAGATATTGTTGCTTCCGCCGACTCGTCTATGATCGAGCTCTTGTATTCGAGCCCTCGAGGCCCCTGACTTGTAATATGATGCTTGTATGACTTATTTTATATGTAGAGTTGTGTTGGGATATCTTCCCGTGAGTCCCTGATCTTGATCATACACGTTTGCATGTATGATTAGTGTACGATTAAATCGGGGGCGTCACAAGTTGGTATCAGAGCCAACTACCTGTAGGAATCCCCCTTCCACACTACTTGGCTGAAGTCGAGTCTAGTTAGTGAAAATTGTTTTACTAACATGGCTGTGCGGCCCATGAGCCCATGTCGCCATTGGGTGGTATTAGGATCTTTTATTCCTCAACCTATACTCTGGGATTCTGATCTCTCTTCTATTCGGGTTAAATAATTTTAGTAACTCTGACTCTAGGTTCTCGTAATTACTTCCTCCCGGAGAGCCCCTCGCTCCAGATGATTGCTTGGTGCGCCGAAGGATTCCGAAGATACTCTCCGATGTTATCCCGAGAACTTGTTCTCATTGTGTTTGCAATTCCCTTCAACCGTTAACCCCTATAGAAAACTACATGCACTTGCCATTCTTACATTAGTCCCCAGTTGCTCTTGTTATTACAAGATACCCTGCAATACTCGTTGTTGTTCCGGGAACAATTTGTGACTTCTGCCTTGTAGTTCTTTGCCACCTGAATACCCTTACAGATAATTTCTCGCACTTATCAAGTATCCTCTCATCCCCAGTTGATTCATGTATTTCACAAAAGTCTTAGAAATACCATTCGATCCTCGAAAATCCTCAACAACTTATTGCTCTTGAAATTCTTGCTTGCTTGCATTAGGATTAACCTCATAAGTCCGTTAATCTTATTGGCATCCTTAGTCATTATCAATATGAGTTTATTGAATCAATATGTTGCGAATGCTTGCAATCCTTAGTCAGATCCTTCTTTTCATCCTTCTGGCTCAGACGCCATTTTAAACATGAGCTGGATCTCGACCAATCAAATTGCCATCGATTGTGCCTCTAAGGCTATTCAACTTATCCATCCCTAATCAGAGCATTGCTTCTGATCCCTTGTCTTGGAATTCATAATTCCTTTGCATTTGAGCTTTGAGTTAGTCAGTTGTTTCTATAATCTGATCTCCTTGCATTCTTTCTTCCTCTGGTTGAGTACCGATGCTCACATAAGATCCCTTGTGGACCACCAGATCCTTTGCTGGATTTTGTCTGACACCGTCCTTCATATTCATTAAACTTGTGAGCCTTTCATCGGATACCTAATGCCTTTGGTAAATTGTATCCCCTGCTTTTGTCAACCATGCTCTGCTCCTGAGCTTGAGTTATTTGCTCCTGGAGTTGCTGGTATGAGTTCATAAGATGCCCCGATGGGTTAAAACTATGCCTTCCTAACTCTGTGTGGACCCTAAAGATTTCACGGGTCATAATTGTCTAGTATTTTACTAGGTAAAACTTTCGACTACTAATGTCATCTTCGAAAAGCGAGAGGAGAATGGAAGGTTATACATTGAAGAAGTGGGAGTCGACCTTGAACTTTGTGTTCATACCCATGGACACGATGTAGATCCTATCATGGAAGCTTCTTGTAATAATAACTATTCCCTTGGTATAATAACATCTGATATCAGTGAATTGATCCTTTGCAATCGTGCTTCCGACCATGTTCTCCTTTAAATACCATTTCTCGTACAAGTTTAAGCACTTGTCTTATGCAGAGTAATACACCAGTCCAACCTCTACTTTGATTTGTTGTCGAGTATTACCCCTGGTATCTCAAGATTATCACGGAACTGCATAACTTCTTATGAGTTCTTCATCAAGTGCTACATTCTCACCGATTCCAATATTTCACTGGCTCCGAGTTATTAAACACTCAGAGACACCGATAACTGACTCGAGTTTGCACCACGATTAAACAACTCTTGGTAACCTTCATTACTTACGAGTTTGAACTCGATCATGTCATTCCTAGCCTGCTTTGCTATATCCTTGTTGTGCCGATTTTAACTGTGCTACCTGGCCCTTCTTCCCGGAGCAAAAATTTTGACGATGAGCTAAGCTTATGTCGATCTTCCTCGTCTTATCGTTTCACCTTCAATAACAAGCTTGGTTTGGGTATTGTGTCGTAACCTTGGTCCCATTAACCTTTCGCTTCCTTTGATTTGATGCCATCGTTGATCGATTACATCTTCATGAAATCTCTCGACAAATGTGTCATGATCATCGTCAACATTTTGACTCCTTCCAGGATATCAATCGAATTCTTGATGAGAAATACCATCCTTGCCCTTAATGATTTGTTTAATCATCAGTCATTTTATTCCCTTCCGTTCAACACAAAATTGTTCGTGTTTTGTGTTATACCTTGAGTTCATGGCTATCCAGCTTATCTTATGTCCTACCTTGAAGTAATACCATCTTATATATCAAGAATATTGTGAGAACTTCACCACCTCTTAAGAATTCTTGATACAATTGATACCTATCGCCATCTCCCTTCATTTCTTAGTCCCCGTGTTATTCCTAACCGGAATACCAACAAATGGACTGTGATGTGAAGAATTCAGAACTTTTGGGAACCCTATTGCTTGTAAGTTAATGAATGATAGTTACATTCTTTGTGTACTGGATATCAAATCACCCTTCCAACATTGATCTTGCTACCTAAGCCCATATTTCTGGTGCACCTTTCAATCAATGCTTAATTGTGTATGCATTCCTCGAGCATACACCATTATATCATTTGATCTGACAAATGTTATCTCCTTGTTCACATAATTGTGGAAATCCATCTTTTTGGAAATCTTGAGGATTGTCGCTGAGACCATCAGCCACCCCTCATTCTCTCCTTGGCTTAATGACGAATTCTTGTTTCGGAACTCTCTGCCATAGTTCGTTCCCCGAGAGTCTTACGATGTCACCTCGTTAATTTGTTCGCACCTTTTCTTCTCAGGCATCATGAGCCTGAGGTATCCCGACACCAATCAGATCTGAATCTCGGTCAGATATGATGGTTGGAACATATTCCCAAGAGTTATAACACTGGTCTTTTATATGAACCGGTAAGATGTCATGCCTAGCACACCTGGCCGTAGGATCTATTGTTATAGTTCCCTTCTTAGCAAGGTTAGTGATTCTTCCATGAGGAAATCGTAAGACTTATTCTATAAGTTGTTCTTGATGGATCCTTTGTGCATCCAAATTCTGACCATTACTTGATGGCCATGTCAATGCTATCTCGAAGCATACCTGTGGTACTCCGGTTTCAATAATAACATTTGAAGCGCAATGAAAAAAATTCCTTATCAATTATCCAAACACCGTTGTATGGGTAATGCCATGAAATTTCTCTCCCCTCATCTAAAGGGTTTTCTATTTATATCTTGTCATGGATATCATGCTCTGCTTGTCCTTGGGAAGGATATACCCCTGAAATATGTGTTTAAACACATTTTCCTTTCCATTGTTCTGTTTAATCTGATAACCATATTTTCCTTTCTGTTGTTTGGTTTAACCTTTCTTGTGATCTACATGATCTAAGCAGTAATAATTCATTGCTTATGTAAACACCTCGGTGTACAACTCTGTCAGTGAGACCCTGTTTCTACTGTTGATGACTTTCCGGTAACCGCCGATGGACGAGAACTTTACCTATTGGTTCGCCTCGTTCAATGAGCAGGAAAATGGTTCTCATCGTCCCTCTCCCTTGGTACCGATGTTGTTGCCGACATAACCGACAGGCTATTCTCTGGCATGCCTTGCTATCATAACCGTGCAAGATATCGCTGCACCTCCTATTTCTAACCCACAAGGTGGGCCCATAACCCAAAATTCCACAGGATCGAAACCTGACTCTCCTGTACACCCCTGTTGCCAAAGTATTCCTCACGTTTGACCCCATATGTAGTTCAGGTGTCACCTTCCTAAAGATGACCTATTCTAGTATCAGATGCGATACCTATTCCCGCTGCTCTGAACCCCTTTCATGCCTTGATTAAGACATCGAACGGTTGACTAACCGCTTAAAACTTCTTACCGTACCTTCTTGATCGACTCTCAATGCATTTCATTTGACCAATTCGAGAGTTACTTATGTGATCATTCATGGGATAACCCCCAGATGATTTCCCCTGATAGCATTCTATCGTTGTCGGGCTGCCCCTTTCCTATTCGTAAGTACGATGGAGTTCACCAAGAAAGGCTGATGACTTATCCTGATAACCTAAAGCAAAGGAATGGAGACACCAATGGAAGCAGTCAACTTCTTCGAGAAGATCAACCAAGACCGAGAAGATCCATTAGAATTTCGTAACCAAATCCCTCCCCCCTTACTCCCGCTCCCAAATCTCGGGACGAGATTTCTTGTAGTGGGGGAGATTTGTGACGCCTCGGTAATTAAGCTATAGTAAACCTTTGTTAATGGTGCCATGTCATTGCAACTAGTTTGCTAAAGCTCACTTAATCCAAACCAAGTTTAAATTCAAAATTGAAAATAAAGTCAAAATAGAATTTCTTCAAATTGCAAAACTAAAATGTTGGGGATGTTGCCAATATTCACTAGGGAATTGTCATGTAGAAACAAACAGACTTAGACTCACAGATAAATTCCTAGGAAAATAATAAAGGGTCCAGCAGCAATTATTTTGGCCTTTTCAAATAAACCAATATTTAAGCCTTTCAAAATAATCCGAAGATTTGTGGGTGGTCCCTAAACACTATGATTGAATTAGGTGCTAAATTCCATTTATTACAAAAGTCATTTGGTACTAAACTAAAATGCTAACAGTGGCAAAATAGAAAACAGAAGATATAAAAGAAAATTAAAGAAAGAAAAGAGAGGTGGACCTAAAATACTGCTCTCTTTGGCCCACCTAACTAATGGCCGGCCCAGCCTGCCTTCCCCCATCTCTGTCGTCTTCTCCCTCCCCTTCTGTGGCAGCATGCCCGAGCCCGCGCACACGATGCGCCCTGGGATGGACGACACGACGTCGTCCCCCTGTAGCGCCGACGGCTACAAGGCCGCCCACGCCTCCTCCATGAACCATAGTCCGCCCATACTCCTCCCCCTTGTCTCACCCCCTTCGATTTGAGCTCACCCGTGAGGACTAGTGCGTGTCATCGTCGCTCACATGACCACCGGCTTCCCCTCGCAGCGCCTCGGTGCTCAGGAGAGCCACCATCGTTCACTACGCCCTATACATCACCAGATTGGAGCCGGGACGCCCCCATCTTCGTCTCTCGCATCTTATTCCTCATTTGCGGCTGACGCGCGCCATCGCCATCGAGACACTTCGATCCACCCCGACCCTCGACGAGCTCGCCATCCACCTCCTCGCAGTCAGCTTTGCCGTCCGTTCCCCTCTTTTCCTCGTCGAATCGGACGTCGTAGACACCCGCGCCTCCAATTCGGCGTGTTGAAGTACGTGGTCCTATTCCCGTGCCCATGCCAATCCCGCTGCCGTCCTTGTCCTTCTGGTCCGCGTCCGCGCGCTCCCACCTCTGGCCGCCGCCACCGCCGTGCACACCCTGCGCGCCCCTGGCCACGCTCACCCGCCCGAGGCCGTCTGTCCCTGCCTGCTGGTCACCAGCGCCCGTGTTGTGGCCTCCCCGCCCGCGCAGCCCCTCTCGCCGGTGCTGCTGCTCCACACCCTACCGCGCGGCTCACCTGCGCTACCGCTCCCCTCCCCCTCGCTCCCCGCTCCGCCCCGCTGCACTTGCTCGCTGAGCACAGCCGCCCCGCGTCCCCGCGCCTCCTTTCGCCGCCGCGGCTGCCGCTCCGGCCGCCTGGCCAGCGTCGTGGCCCCCGGCGCCCCGCAGCCCTCTGCCGGGTTCGACAACGCCCAGACGCCTCACTACAGGAATCAGCTACTTTGCCGTCTGGCATGGCGGACGGCAAAGGCATGAACGGCGGACGGCAAAGGCCTTTACCGTTAGCCGCGGACTGCAAAAGGCTCCGGCAAAGTAGGCTACGGTAAACAGCTACTTTGTCGTCTGCTTCCTGGCGGCTAACGGCAAAGGCCCTTTGCCATTTGCGGTGGACGGCAAAGAGAGCGGACGGCAATAATTGCGCTGTCAGTCCGTTAAGTGGCTAACGGCAGGCCTTTGCCGTCCGCCGCTGACGGCAAAATTTCTAGTGTCTTTGCCATCTGCCGTATGATGTCATCTACACGTCACTACATGGCAGGTTCTTTGCCGTCTGCCACTGTAGGCAAACTGACCAAATGGGTCAGCTCCCAGGAAGCACAGCTGGATGCCACGTGTCTTCTTTGCCGTCCGCGGCAGACGACAAAGAGCCCGTTGCCGTCGGTGGCAGACGGCAAAGAGCCTGCATATTGGCTCTTTTATCTGTTTTTTATTAAATCCAACAATTTTCATCACAAATATATATGACATATATAGATATATTTCAAATGGCCATTACAGAGCAAACATATAAGATATCCAACACATAACTTCATCATCCAACCATATATATTACATGCATAGTTCCATCATACATAACAAGTTCAACATAGAGGCATCCAACCATATATATTACAACAGTTTCATCCAACGATACATGCATAGTTCAACGATACAAAAGAAACAGAGAAAGGTATAAGGAGCACTCCATCTATGCAAGCTTTCGTCAAGTGAATGAAATCTGCAAAATGAAAAATAAGAAAGTTAGAACAAGAAGAGTAGAACAAGAAGAAGAGTAGAACAAGAAGAAGAGTAGAACAAGAAGAAATGGATCGTTTATGAGCTAACTTAGTTGAAATGGATCATTTTTTAGCTAACTTAGGTGAAATGGATCATTTATGAGCTAACTTAGGTGAAATGGATCATTTATGAGCTAATTTAGTTGAAATGGATCTTTTTGAGCTAACTTAGGTGAAATGGATCATTTAAGAGCTAATTTAGGTGAAATGGATCGTTTTTTAGCTAACTTGGTGAAATGGATCGTTTATGAGCTAAATTAGTTGAAATGGATCGTTTATGAGATAACCTAGGTAAGATGGGTCATTTTGGAGTTAACCTAGGTGAAATGGGTCATTTTAAAGCTAACGTAGGTAAAATGGATCATTTAGGAGCTAATCTAGGTAAAATGGGTCATTTTTGAGCTAACTTGGATGAACTGGATCATTTATAAGCTAACCTAGGTAAAATGGGTCATTTTAGAGCTAACTTAGGTAAAATGGATCGTCTATGAGCTAACTAAGCTAATTATGCAATTTTTGACATAAGTAAGCTAAGTACAGATCGTTTTAGAGCTAACTTAGGTAAAATGGATGGTTTTGGAGGTCAGTAAGCTTATTTAAGTCATTTTGGAGGAGAAGAAGCTAAGTCTAGGTCATTATGGTAAGCATTGGAGGAAATAAAGCTAAGTCTAGGTCTTTATGCATGTGTTAAGCAAAACACTAGATAAACTTACCAAGATCCAGGAGGTGTAGGAGCGGGGTGGCTCGTGTCGGTAGCTGGAGAAGGATCGTGTGATGCTTGTCTGGAGTTACGCTGCACCAAAGATCATTTCCAATGTCTTGTTAGCATGAATAATAATATGTGTATCACTTAAGTGTATCATCATCAAGTACAACATAAAAAAATGTAATACCTGACACTACTAATAATCTCGATCAGTATCATCAATAAATGCATAATCATCATCATCACTATAATCAATGACGGGCTCATAGGGTTCATTGGCATCAACATGTGCAAGGCCACCTTGACGTAATCGGTCAAGCATTGACAGGTCATCCACAGCAGTAACCTCTTCTTGTTCCGGCTCTTCTTGTTCCTCCTCTGGGGTGATGTCAGATTCATTGTCGCTGTCTACTTCAATGTTTTGGGGTGAAGTATAGCGGTTCTTGAAACGCTTTTTGGAAAGACGTGCCTCTTGGAAGAATTCTCCTTCATATGTGTCTGGGTTAATGTGAGGTTCATAATCCTCTTCCTTTGGGGGAGAAAGTCTAGCACGTGGCGGCACTTCATAAACGACATCCCAACCTTTCAGATTTGGATTAGTTTGGTAGGGCCCACGGTAGATAGAATACTTGGGTCGCCTGTTGAGCCATAATATAGACATCAGGAACATCTAAATGAGTGCTTTGGTTGATTTCAACTAGCCCTACATGTTCATGAGTCCTTCTAGTCTCCTTTGGCTGAAACCAATAACATTTGAAGACTACGACATTCGGTGGGTTTTCACCATAGAACAGAAGTTCATAAATTGCTTCAACTCTCCCATAATACTCGGTACCTCCTTCGCCGATAGCAGATACACAACAATTTGTTGACTTTCGGTCGGCCATAGATAGCTCTTTGCCATAGGTACGAAAGCGATACCCGTTGATGTCGTACTTGCCAAATGAACGGACCTTATAGTCAAAACCATTAGCGACTTGTCTCAATTCGGCGTCCATAGACTCTGAATTAGCCTACAAGTTTAATATGAAAGGATTGTTGCATTATGCACAAAATAGCGAATGAAATGAAATTGTCTAATAGAAATTACCGTTTGTTTGAACCAAGAGATGAAACCGGGATAGCCACCTCCTTGCTTTG
The DNA here is from genome assembly GCF_018294505.1 of Triticum aestivum. NCBI lineage: Eukaryota > Viridiplantae > Streptophyta > Magnoliopsida > Poales > Poaceae > Triticum > Triticum aestivum. The sequence goes on along the minus strand of NC_057803.1, from coordinate 320,997,248 downwards.
CGAGAAGCTCATACTCTTCGACGGAATCCTTTTGGATCTCCGCTCCATACGAGAATATGGCGACGTATCAACTGTATGACATATCCAGGAATAAGAGTAGTTCAAAGGAAATAGAAGTTGCGAAACAATGTACCGAGAACTTACTCGATGTACGGCCGCACTTCTATCAGGTTGTTGAAGATATACAACAAAATGGTCCGCCATTCTTCGTTATCCAAAGATACTGGATGTGAAACACTAGCTGGTGCGAGATTCCCTTTGAATAGGCTGAGGTTGGATCCACCCTTTTTAGGCTCGTCAGCATTGTACCGAGGCTTCGGATTATGCAAATGACGATTTTTGGCTTCGTAGTGCGCTGTTACGAAGTTTGCCGCCTCCTCTGTGATGAATGCCTCAGCCATCGATGCTTCAATTCTACGTTTATTTTTACATTTTTCTCGAAGCGTCTTCTGCATCCTCTCAGTTGGGTAGCACCAACGATTTTGCACGGGCCCCCCAATCTTGCCTCGGTTGGGAGATGCAAAATCAAATGCTGCATTGGATTAAAGAAGCCCGGTGGAAAGATCTTCTCTAACTTGCAGATCAACTCCGGCGCCAACTCTTCCATTTCTTCTAGCACGCCAGGCGATAGTTCTTTCGCACAAAGAACACGGAAGAAATAGCTGAGTTCTGCCAGTACTAGCCATTCATCCTCAGGGATGAAGCCACGCAACATCACCGGCATTACCCGCTCAATCCATATGTGCCAATCATGACTCTTGAGACCAAATATCTTCAGTTTATCAAGATTCGCTCCCCTCTTTAGATTCGCTGCATACCCATCGGGGAACATCAACTGCTGTTGCACCCACAAGAGAATTTCCCTCATAGCTGGCCTTCCAAGATTGAACCATGCCTTTGGCTTCGTCCAGTTTTGCTTTCCTTTCGGTTCTTTCATGTTTTGTAACGGCCTATCACATAGCGCCTCCAGATCGACTCTAGCCTTAGTATTATCCTTTGACTTCCCATCTATGCCGAACAATGTACCAAAAAGTGCCTCGGCGATATTCTTCTCAGTGTGCATCACGTCGATGTTGTGTGGGCAAAGGAGGTCTTTGAAGTAAGGCAGATCCCATAAGCATGTTTTGTGAGTCCACGCGTGCTTAGTATTATACCCCTTGAAGTACCCTGGACGTTGTGGATCTGGCTCGAGAGTGTTTAACTGATCCAGGGTCTGTTGGCCTGTCAATGCAGGTGGTGCAGAGTTTTTGACAACTCTACCCCTGATGAAGTTCTTCTTGTCTTTCCTGAACTTATGGCGAGGATCCAGGAACTGTCTATGCATGTCGAAGCAAGAAAACTTGCGACCGGCCTGAAGCCAACGAAACTCAAGAGCTCCCTTGCATGTGGGGCACAGGAACCTTCCATGCACACACCAGCCAACGAATAGCGCATACGCCGGCAAGTCATGCGTCGAGTACATGTACCAGACACGCATTATGAAGTTCCGTTTGCTAAAGGCGTCGTATGTCTTGAACCCATTATCCCAGGCTTCTTGCAATTCGTTCTTAAGCGGCTGCATGTACACATTCATATTTTTGCCCGGATAGTTGGGTCCTAGAATTATCAACGTCGGGAAAATGTTCTTTCTTTGCATAATCTGTCCGGGGGGGATATTGAGTGGAAAGACAAATACGGACCAACAACTGTATTGGGCTGCCGTCATACCAAACACACTGAACCCATCCGTGCTGATGCCGACTCGAGGATGCCTCGGATCTGCCACTTTGTCAGCATGTAATTCATCAAACTTTTTCCATTCAACACCATCCGATGTGTGTACCATCATCAGATTCCCATCTGCATCTAGTTCGGTTCTTTTGCCTGTTTTGTGCCATGTCATCTGTCTGGCCGTCTCTTCGACCATGAAAAGATGTTGAAGTCTTGGTACGATTGGCATATACCGAAGAACACTAACGGGGATTTTGGTCTGTGTCTTCTCACCCATACCGTTGTCTACCACAATATACCTGGAAGACTTGCAAATGGGATAATAGTTCAAGTCCGCATAGTCAAGCCTAAATAAGGCACATCCTTTCTCACAGGCATGTATCTTCTCATAGGGCATCTTCAGTGCACAGAGGATTTTGTCCGACTGGTACAAGTTTGCAGGCATTACATGGCCTTTGGGTAGAAAGCGTCCAAATACTGTCATAATTGCGTCATAGCATTCTCTGCCCAAGTTGAACTGAGCCTTCAGAGCCATTACTTGTGAGATGGCATCCAACTGACAAAGCTCAGTGTGCTCGTGGAGCGGACGTTTCGAAGACTCCAACATTTCATTGAAGGCATTTGCAGATTCCTCCATCTCCTCGTCCGAATCCCGAGCATCATCATAGCCTTGCACCATGTTTTCCATCCCGGTACCATGCTCGTCGGTGCGACGACGATCCACCTCAGCTCGGTCACGTTGGGCAGACTCACCATGAAATGTCCACACCGTATAATCGGGCGTAAAACCACTCTTCTGTAGGTGTTTGCCCATTTCAGCCTCTGTCTTCTTTTCCCAATTGTCGCACCAGAAACAGGGGCACCAGGTTTTCTTTTGGCCATTTGCAAATGCGGCTTGCACAAACCCCTTAGTTTTTGTGAACCATTCAGCGCTCCATTTGTTCTGACCAGTGTGACCGGTATACATCCAAGCACGGTCACTCATCTTGACTTTCAGAGCTACTGGACACACAACAATTATATATGTAATTCACCATGTATATATTCATCAGTTGATCTACTTTGTCAATTTTATTACGTCCATGCAACCTACACTCATGATAGGTCCTAATCCCACCCGTGTATGTGTAGATTGGGTTCATTTTCCCATGCTATGCTCCGGATCCGACGCAAAATTTCGGCAGCACCTCCCCGCTGTTCTCCTGATACACGTCTCTGCAATAAACAGAGAGGATGTGTACCCGGAGAACAACAGGGGAGGCACTGACGAAATATATGCGCCGGATCCGGAGCAAAGCATATGGGAAAACGAACCCAATCTACACATACTCGGGCTGTCCATGGATAGCGTTGGACAATTCGAAAGAATCAAGGTTATAAATATGCAAATGCATGCATATTTATAACTATGACGCTTTCGAACGGGAGACACATATTGGTTACGCATACTGATGATTCAAGACACATATATAGCTAGCTATCAAGTTTCATCGGAATAGATCAAATAATTAATGGGGGAGGAGGACTTGTCATTTGTGCTCACCCACGAACGAAGGGGCAGAGCTCGTCAAACGCATGGCGAGGTCGTCGAACACCAAACCTCGCAGCGATGAAACAACTGCACATTTAAAACTACACGATCAACACAATTATATATGATGTTTTTCATAACAAAATCGAAAAATATATGACCTAACTAATAATTCACAAATATATGACCCCGTCGGCCTCTGGAAGGCCAAAGAACACCTTTTCGGGAGGTGTCGGTGGTCGGGGTGTCCTGTCGGTGTCGGGGTGCCGTGTCGGGGTCGGGGTGCTGTTTCGGGGTCGGGGGGTCGGGGTGTCGTGTCGATGTCGGGGTAGTG
>NC_057803.1:320945392-320992850 GCF_018294505.1 Triticum aestivum | reverse complement strand
CGGCGCCGGGGGGCGGTGGGGGCAGCGGTGGGTGGGGATCTGGTGGGCGTCGGGGAGGGAAGAGGGAGAGTAGAGAGAGTAACAGGCGGGGGGTGGGGGCCGTTAGTTACGCTGCCTTTGCCGTCCGCCGCTCTTTGCCGTCCGCCTTTATCCCTCTTTGTCGTCTGCTAGCAGACGGCAAAGAGGTGGGGCGTTAAGTTTTTTCTAAACGGGCTGGCGGTGGGGGCCACCTCTCTCTTTGCCGTCAGCCAGCTCACGGCAATGAATCTTTGCCGTCAGCTGGCTGACGACAAAGAGATGGCTGATGGCAAAGGCCTATTTTGCCATCCGGCGTTTCTTTGCCATCTGCTTTTGGGTAGCTGATGGCAAAGAGCTTCTTTGCCGTCTGCGAGCAGACGGCAAAGAGCTGGCTGATGGCAAAGTAGCTGATTCCAGTAGTGCCTGCTGCCCGTTTCGCCCAGCACCCGCAAACCCCCCTGGGCCACTTACATGCAGGCCCAGTGCCCTGGCCTTTAAAAAAAGATTAAAAAAATATATAATAAAAAATATATTAAATAATTAATTAGATTAAATAATTAACTTAGTTAATTATGTTTAATTAACCTAATTAGCTAGTGTTAATTAATTAAAACCTAATTAGATTAGACAGTCTATGACAAACGGGCCCCATTTGTCAGTTTGACCAGTCAACGGTCATAGTTGACTGCTGACGTCATGATGACGCCAGCAACACTATTCTGGATAATGTTGATTTAAAATAATTAAATAATCCTAAAAATGATTTAAATCTTTATAAATTAATATAAAATAAACCGTAGCTCGGATGGAAAAACTTTGTACATGAAAGTTGCTCAGAACGACGAGACGAATCCGGTACGCAGCCCGTTCGTCCGCCACGCATCCCTAGCATAGCAAACACACAACTTTCCCCATCTGATTCATCCGTCTAAAAACGTGAAACACCGGGGATACTTTCCCGGATGTTTTCGCCCTTCGCCGGTATCGCCTCCTACTGCGTTAGGGCACAGCTAGCACCACTCATTGTCATGTCATGCATCGTTATGCATCTATTTGCATTGTATTCGTTGTTTCCTCCCCCTCTTCTCTCCGGTAGACTACGAGACTGACGCCGCTGCTGATGCCCCGATCAACTACGTTGTTGACGACCCCTACTTGCCAGAGCAACCAGGCAAGCCCCCCCTTTGATCAACCCGATATCGCCTATTCTTCTCTCTACTGCTTGCATTAGAGTAGTGTAGCTTGTTACTGCTTACCGTTAATCCTATCCTGATGCATAGCCTGTCTTTGCTACTACTGTTGTTACCTTTACCTGCAATCCTAATTGCTTAGTATAGGATGATATTTTTCCATCAGTGGCCCTTCATTCTTGTCCGTCTGCCATGCTATACTATCGGGCCTTGATCACTTGGGAGGTGATCATGGGTATATATACTATACATATTAAACGTGATACATGTTGTGACTAAAGTCGGGTCGGCTCGTTGAGTACCCGCAAGTGATTCGGATATGGGGGATGAAGGGGCATGTGGTTCCATCAAGGTAGTGGTGGGCCTGGGTTCCTGATGGCCCCCGACTGTTACTTTGTGGTGGAGCGACGGGGCAGGTTGAGACCACCCAGGAGAGAGGTGGGCCTGGCCCTGGTCGGTGTTTGCGGTTACTTCAAAATAACACACTTAATGAGATCTCGGTATTTGATCCGAGTCTGGCCACTGGCCCATACGCACTAACCAACTATGCGGTAACAGTTATGGGCACTCGATGTCATGGTATCAGCCGAAGCCTTCATGACGTCAGCGACTGAGCGGCGCGCGCCGGGTTGGACTGGAACACTTGCTCTTGTATAAGGGAGGCTAGGTCTGCTCACCGGCCGCGTACGCAACGTGCAGGTGTGCAATGGGTGATGGGCCCAGACCCCTTCACCATAGGATTTAAACCAGCGTGCTGACCTCTCTGTTGTGCCTAGGTAGGGCTGCGACATGTTGATCTTCCAAGGCCGGGCATGACCCAGACAAGTGTGTCCGAGCAAAAGGGGATCGAGCGTGTTGGGAAATGTGGTGCACCCCTACAGGGAAGTTAATCTATTCGAATAGCCGTGATCTTCGGTAACAGGACGACTTGGAGTTGTACCTTGACCTTATGACAACTAGAACCAGATACTTAATAAAACACATCCTTCCAAGTGCCAGATACAATCGATGATCGCTCTCTCACATGGTGACGAGGGGAGGATCATCGGGTAGGATTATGCTATGCGATGTTACTTGGTGAACTTACCATCTACTCTCTTATTCCGGCATTTCGCAGTTCAGTCCACATATGCTACCCCTTTTCCATTTGATACCAATGCATACATATGTAGTGTAGCTCCTTGCTTGCGAGTACTTTGGATGAGTACTCACGGTTGCTTTGCTCCCCCTTTCCCCCTTCCTATACCCGATTGCTACGACCAGATGTTGGAGTCCAGGAGCAAGACACCACCGTTGACGACGACTCCTACTACTCTGGAGGTGCCTACTAATACGTGCAGGCCGCTGACGACGATCAGGAGTAGTTTAGGAGGATCCCAGGGAGGAGGCCTGCTCCTCTTTCGATCTGTATCCCAGTTTGTGCTAGCCTTCTTAAGGCAAACTTGTTTAACTTATGTCTGTACTCAGATATTGTTGCTTCCGCTGACTCGTCTATGATCGAGCTCTTGTATTCGATCCCTCGAGGCCCCTGGCTTGTAATATGATGCTTGTATGACTTATTCTATTTGTAGAGTTGTGTTGTGATATCTTTCCGTGAGTCCTTGACCTTGATCGTACACGTTTGTGTGTATGATTAGTGTACGATTGAATCGGAGGTGTCACAATATTATAATTATAATATAGGTTCTTTATCTTTTTTAAAAATGAAATTAGAAATGATAATGATTATGAAATAAAAAAACTCATATCATAATTTTTTTATTATTGTGAATCCACTCCAATCGAGTATTGAATAATCAAATTCTTCAATTCAAATTCAAAGTTTTCGAGATCTTTAAAAAACTAGATTAATCGGACGAGGACAAAGAGAGAGTCCCATTCTACATGTCAATACTGACAACAATGAAATTTCTAGTAAAAGGAAAAATTGTCGACTTTATAAGTTGTAAAAGGAAAATCTGACAACAATGAAATTTCTAGTAAAAGGAAAACCTCTATCGCCAAATCCTCTTTTATTCCCTAACTATACTATATTATTATTATTATTTATCCTCTTTTTTTCTTTTTATCAATGCACTTTTTTATTTTTATCAATGCAATGGGTTTAAGATTCATTAGTTTTCTCATTCTACTCTTTCACAAAGGAATGCAAAGAGAACTCAATGGATCTTATCCTGTTCATTGAATAGATTTCTTTTTATTAGAGTAACGGCAAGAAATCTTGGTTATTCACTCTTTTTTTAAGTTTTATTTAAGTAAACCATGCACAATGCATAGGACTACCCCCCCCCATTTTCAAATTTAAAATTTGAAATACTTTAATTAATTTTTAGCCGTTTTAATTGACATAGATACAAATACTCTACTAGGATGATGCACAAGAAAAGGTCAGGATAGCTCAGTTGGTAGAGCAGAGGACTGAAAATCCTCGTGTCACCAGTTCAAATCTGGTTCCTGGTAGAGAAAAAAAAAGAGCCACCGAATAGGTATTGATCCAAATACCTCGAGATGGATTGTGATACATATTCATTAATAATAATTATTCATCTAAGTGGATAAATTTATAATATAAATATAGAGGCACTTATTTTTATTTTTAAAGAAGTTTTAAAATACATCTTTTCTTTATGATAAAGAAGGGGGTGAGATTCCCCTTTATTTTTTTGCGTTTCATAATTTTGTATTCTGCTATTCTGATGAATATTTTTTTAGTCTTGCTTATCTTTATCTTATCTTATTTTCCTAGTTGTGCTAAGTAATGTGCGCGGTACAAAGTTCCTGGTAGAGAACTTCTTTGAGTCATCCTATTTTTCTGTTCATATGAAGGAAATTAATATGCGATTTTCAAAATAGGGGAATCCAAATGAAACCCTTTTTTTGCTCAGTCTATTTGGAATGCTTTTGTATAATTAGGAATTAATTATAAATAGGCATTCCGTTTCATCTAGGAAAAGAACCTAAAAATATTCCTTGACTTGAATAAAATCTGGAGTTGTGTTGTATAAGTGAGCATGAATTTCTTATCATTCAATGAGCATCTTGTATTTCAGAAAATTGGGGGTTATGTAATCCTTACATAAGAGCCAGCCTATCCAACTTTCAGGCATTAGGATATGTTTAAGGCGCGGATGATTATCATAAGAGATTCCCACCATATAATAAGATTCGCGTTCTTGAAAATCGGCACTTCTCCAAATCCAGAAGGCAGACGGAATTCTAGGATTATCCTTTTGGGCAAAGACTTTTATGCAGACTTCTTCTGGATTATCTATACCATATTGTATTCTCGTAAGATGATACACGCTAGCTAAAGATCCACCGGGTGCTACATCATAAGCACATTGGGAGCGTAAATAATTGTAACCATATACATATAATGACAGCAATGGAATCCCAATCCCCTGCTTTTATTTGTAAAGTCTCTATTCCTCGGTGATCAAATCCCAAAGATCTATGAACCACCTCATGTTTGACTAGCCAATTATATAACCAACCCTGCTGCATTGTCTTCATCTCTCCCTCTTTGTATAAATATTTCACATTTCGGATGCAAGTTTGAAAGATTGCCCTGCCTTTTATTTTTCTACACAAAAGAGCCCCTCTCCTAATTCACTAATTTGTAGGAAGGTACTGAACTTTTGGATTTGAAAAAAGTTTCAGAAGATATATCTAATGTAGATGGTGATTTATAGAGCAATTCTTGCTCATAAGTTCCTGTATGAGTACTGCGCCTAACATAAAGCTTGTGACTGGTAGTAAAACATCTATTTTTATTTTGAGATAGAGTTCGATCCTCAACTATTTCTCGCGATATCTTCTTACGAAGTTTTGTTAGGGCATCTATAACTGCCTCCGGTTTAGGTGGGCAGCCCGGCAAGTAGACATCCATAGGAATTAACTTATCAACTCCCCGAACAGTACTATAGGAATCTGTACCGAACATTCCCCATGTAATAGTACAGGCTCCCATAGCAATGACGTATTTTGGTTCAGGCATTTGCTCATATAATCTCACTAAAGAGGGAGCCATTTTCATTGTAACCGTACCGGCTGTTAAAATTAGGTTTGCTTCCTAGGACTTGATCTTGGTACCAATCCATAACAATCAAAGTCGAATCGTGAGCCTATTAATGAAGCAAATTCAATGAATAAACAACTGGTACCATATAGAAGGGGCCATAAACTGGAGAGTCTTGACCAACTCGAAAGATCATTTGGTGTAGTTGAAATAACAGAATTGGAACTTGTTTGGTCAAGTAAGGGAAACTCAATCAAATTCATAACTGTCTCAATAGAATCTTTTCCTTCTTTTTTTGTCTAAATATTCAGTTAAGACCATTCCAAGGCTACTTTTCGCCATTGAGGGAGTCCTGGATTAGGGGGTCTCCGGATAGCCGGATTATATCCTTTGGTCGGACTATTTGACTATGAAGATACAAGATTGAAGACTTCATCTCGTGTCCGGATGGGACTCTACTTGGCGTGGAAGGCAAGCTAGGCAATACGGATATGTATATCTCCTCCTTTGTAACCGACCTTGTGTAACCCTAGCCCCCTCCGGTGTCTATATAAACCGGAGGGTTTTAGTCCGTAGGACAACATACAATCATACCATAGGCTAGCTTCTAGGGTTTAGCCTCTTCGATCTCGTGGTAGATAAACTCTTGTAATACCCATATCATCAAGAATAAATCAAGCAGGACGTAGGGTTTTACCTCCATCAAGAGGGCCCGAACCTAGGTAAAACATCGTGTCCCCTGCCTCTTATTACCATCCACCTTAGACGCACAGTTCTGGACCCCCTACCCAAGATCCGCCAGTTTTGACACCGACATTGGTGCTTTCATTGAGAGTTCCTCTGTGTCATCGCTGTTAGGCTTGATGGCTCCTTCTATCATCAATGGCGATGCAGTCCAGGGTGAGACTTTTCTCCCTGGACAGATCTTTGTGTTCGGCGGCTTCGCACTGCGGGCCAACTCACTTGGCCATCTGGAGCAGATCGAAAGTTACGCCCCTGGCCACCAGGTCAGGTTTGGAAGCTTAAACTACACGGCCGATATCCGCGGAGACTTGATCTTCGACGGATTCGAGCCTCTGCCTTGTGTGCCACATGGTCACGATGAGTACGATTTAGCTCTACCATCAGACGGTGTTCAGGAGATCGCACCGGCAGCCGCTCCGACTCTCAATTCAGAGCCAGTTGCGCCGTCCATGGACGGGTGGATGGACCCCGCCACAGAGGCCTTACCCTCAGCGCTGATTGAGCCGAACATCGACCTTACCCTGCGCGAGAGCCGTGTTGTCAGACTGGCGGACCCTTCTCCGGCCACGGACTCCGAACCGCCTGCGCCCGTTCCTAGCGAATCCCATTGGGCGCCGATCATGGAGTTTACCTCCGCGGATATTTTTCAGCACTCGCCCTTTGGCAACATACTGAACTCATTAAGGTCTCTCTCCTTGTCAGGAGGATCCTGGCCGAACTATGTCCGGCAGGATTAGGATGCGGATGACGAAGAAATTCGCTGCCCACCCACCACCCACTTAGTAGCCACTATCGACGACTTAACCGACATGCTTGACTTCGACTCCGAAGACATCGACGGTATGGACGACGATGCGGGAGACGAAGAGGAACCACTTCCCACAGGGCATTGGACAGCCACCTCATCATGCGATATATACATGGTGGACACACCCAAAGAAGGTAATGGCGACGAGACAGCGAAGGATGACCCCTCCAAGAAGCAATCCAAGCGCCAACGTCAGCGGTGCCGCTCTAAGTCCCGCGAAAGCAAAAGTGTTGATACCGGAACATGAGATAATAACACTCCGGATAGTGCCGAAGATGGCAACAATCCCCTCCAGCAAGATTTAGAGCAGGAGGATGGAGGAGCCAGCCCTCCAGAGAGAGCGGCAGATGGAGAGGCGGAGGATGATAATTACATGCCCCCTCCGTAGAAGAGGCAAGCCTTGACGATGACGAATTCGTCGTGCCAGAGGATCCCGTCGACCAAGAGCGCTTCAAGCGCCGGCCTATAGCCACGGCAAATAGCCTTAAGAAAAAGCAACAACAGCTTCAAGCTGATCAAGATCTGCTAGCTGACAGATGGACAGAAGTCCTCGCGGCCGAGGAATATAAACTCGAGCGCCCCTCCAAGAGTTACCCAGAATGCAGGTTGCTACCCCAACTGGAGGAAGAAGCGTATGACGCGGCTGATCGGCCACCTCGCGGCCGCGATAGAGAGGCATTCCAGCCAAAAACTCAGCCTGCACCCCGACGCCATTCAAATAAAAAGGCATGGGGAAATACGCCAGACCTGCGAGACATATTGGAGGACAAAGCAAAACATGCAAGATCGATCTACGAATCACGAGTGCGCGCCACCATGCAAGATGATAAACGTCACGCCGGATATAGTAGAAGTAAATCCGGCCGGGCCAAACACAGCGGGCAAGACCCATTCGAGCTGCTTGCGATATAGCCCAATACAGAGGTGTCGCACACCCCTTATGCTTCATAGACAAAGTCATGGATCATCAAATCCCAGAGGGTTTCAAACCCGTAAATATAGAATCATACGATGGCACAACAGATCCTGCGGTATGGATTGAGGATTTCCTCCTCCACATCCACATGGCCCGCGGTGATGACTTACACACCATCAAATATCTCCCACTAAAGCTCAAAGGACCAGCGCGGCATTGGCTTAACAGCTTGCCAGCAGAGTCCATTAGCCATTGGAAGATCTGGAGGCCGCATTCTGCTACCTCTTGAGCTTGCGTTGGATTTCCCCAAAGAGAAAAGGATGATGCAGCAGAGTAGCGTAAGTATTTCCCTCAGTTTTTGAGAACCAAGGTATCAATCTAGTAGGAGGCCACGCTCAAGTCCCTCGTACCTGCACAAAACGATAGCTACTCGCAACCAACGCGATTAGGGGTTGTCAAGCCCTTCACGATCACTTACGAGAGTGAGATCTGATAGATATAATATTTTTTGGTATTTTTGATATAAAGATGCAAAGTAAAAAGTAAAGGCAAAGTAAAAAAGCAAAGCAATATTAAAGTGATGGAGATTGATATGATGAGAATAGACCCGGGGGCCATAGGTTTCACTAGTGGCTTCTCTCAAGAGCATAAGTATTCTACGGTGGGTGAACAAATTACTGTTGAGCAATTGACAGAATTGAGCATAGTTATGAGAATATCTAGGCATGATCATGTATATAGGCATCACGTCCGTGACAAGTAGACCGAAACGATTCTGCATCTACTACTATTACTCCACTCATCGACCGCTATCCAACATGCATCTAGAGTATTAAGTTAAAAAAAGAGTAACGCCTTAAGCAAGATGACATGATGTAGAGAGATAAATTCATGCAATATGAAATAAACCCCATCTTGTTATCCTCGATGGCAACGATGTAATACATGCCTTGCCGCCCTTTCTGTCACTGGGTAAGGACACTGCAAGATCGAACCCAAAGCTAAGCACTTCTCCCATGGCAAGAACTACCAATCTAGTTGGCCAAACCAAACGGATAATTCGAAGAGACTTGCAAAGATAACCAATCATACATAAAAGAATTCAAAGAAGATTCAAATATTATTCATAGATAGACTTGATCATAAACTCACAATTCATCGGTCTCAACAAACACACCGCAAAAAGAAGATTACATCGAATAGATCTCCACAAGAGAGGGGGAGAACTTTGTATTGAGATTCAAAGAGAGAGAAGAAGCCATCTAGCTACTAACTATGGACCTGAAGGTCTGAGGTAAACTACTCACACTTCATCGGAGGGGCTAGGATGATGTAGAAGCCCTCCGTGATGATGACCCTCTTCCGGCGGAGCTTCGGAACAGGCCCCAAGATGGGATCTCGTGGATACAGAAAGTTGCGGCGGTGGAATTAGGTTTTTGACTCCTGTTGTAATCGTTTGGGGTACGTGTGTATATATAGGAGGAAGAAGTGCGTCGGTGGAGCACCGAGGGGCCCACGAGGCAGGGGGCGCGCCCTAGGGGGGGCGCCCCCACCCTTGTGACCTCCTCTTTGACCCCCTGGCATAGAGTCCAAGTCTCATGGATCACGTTCGGTGAGAAAATCACGTTCCCGAAGATTTTATTCCGTTTGGACTCCGTTTGATATTCTGTTTCTCCGAAACACTGAAATAGGCAAAAAAACAGCAATTCTGGGCTGGGCCTCCGGTTAATAGGTTAGTCCCAAAAATAATATAAAAGTGGGAAATAAAGCCCAATATAGTCCAAAACAGTAGATAATATAGCATGGAGCAATCAAAAATTATAGATACGTTGGAGATGTATCAGGCATCCCCAAGCTTAATTCCCGCTCGTCCTCGAATAGGTAAATGATAAAAAGAGAATTTTTGATGCGGAGTGCTACTTGGCATAATTTCAATGCAAATCTTCTTAATTGTGATATGAATGTTCAGATTCGAAAGATTCAAGACAAAAGTTTATATTGACATAAAAAAACATAATACTTCAAGCATACTATCAAAGCAATTATGTCTTCTCAAAATAACATGGCCAAAGAAAGTTATCCCTACAAAATCATATAGTCTGGCTATGCTCCATCTTCACCACACAAAGTATTTAAATCATGCACAACCCCAATGACAAGCCAAGAAATTGTTTCATACTATAACTTTTTCAAAACTTTTTCAAAACTTTTTCAGTCTTCACGCAATACATGAGCGTGAGCCATGGATATAGCACTATAGGTGGAATAGAATGGTGGTTGTGGAGAAGACAAAAAGGAGAAGATAGTCTCACATCAACTAGGCATATCAACGGGCTATGGAGATGCCCATCAATAGATATCAATGTGAGTGAGTAGGGATTTCCATGCAACAGATGCACTAGAGCTATAAATGTATGAAAGCTCAAAAAGAAACTAAGTGGGTGTGCATCCAACTTGCTTGCTCACGAAGACCTAGGGCAATTTGAGGAAGCCCATCATTAGAATATACAAGCCAAGTTCTATAATGTAAAATTCCCACTAGTATATGTAAGTGACAACATATGAGACTCTTTATATGAAGCACAATATATGAGACTCGCTATATCATGGTGCTACTTTGAAGCACAAGCGTGGAAAAAAGGATAATAGCATTGTCCCTTTTTATTTATTTTATTTTTTGGGCCTTTTTTTTATTTGTCCTTTCTCTTTTTTTGGCCTTTCTTTTTTTATTTGGCATTTCTCCTTTTTTTATTTGGGACAATGCTCTATTAATGATGATCACCACACTTCTATTTATTTACAACTCAATGATTACAACTCGATTCTAAAACAAAGTATGACTCTATATGAATGCCTCCGGCGGTGTACTGGGATATGCAATGAATCAACAATGACAAGTATGAAAGAATTATGAACGGTGGCTTTGCCACAAATACTATGTCAACTACATGATCATGCTAAGCAATATGACAACGATGAATGTGTCATGATGAACTAGATGGTGGAAAGTTGCATGGAAATATATCTCGGAATGGCTATGGAAATGCCATAATAGGTAGGTATGGTGGCTGTTTTGAGGAAGGTATATGGTAGGTGTATGATACCAGCGAAAGGTGCGCGGTATTAGAGAGGCTAGCAAAGGTGGAAGGGTGAGAGTGCGTATAATCCATGGACTCAACATTAGTCATAAAGAACTCATATACTTATTGCAAAAATCTAGAAGTTATCAAAGCAAAGTATTACGCGCATGCTCCTAGGGGGATAGATTGGTAGGAAAATACCATCGCTCGTCCCCGACCGCCACTCATAAGGAAGACAATCAATAAATAAATCATGCTCCGACTTCATCACATAACGGTTCACCATACGTGCATGCTACGGGAATCACAAACTTTAACACAAGTATTATTTAAATTCACAACTACTCAACTAGCATGACTTTAATATTATCACCTCCATATCTAAAAACAATTATCATGCTTCAATCTTTTCTTAGTATTCAACACACTCAAAAGAAAGTTTCACAAATCTTGAATACCAAGCATATTATTATTAAGCAAATAACCATGCTATTAAGAGACTCTCAAAATAATTTAAGTGAAGCATGAGAGATCAATAGTTTATTTAAAACAAATCCAAGACCGTGCTCTAAAAGATCTAAGTGAAGCACATAGAGCAAAATTATAACGCTCAAAAGATATAAGTGAAGCACATAGAGCAAAACTACTTAGCTCAAAAGATATAAGTGAAGCACATAGAGTATTCTATCAAATTTTAATTCATGTATGGCTCTCTCAAAAGGTGTATACAGCAAGGATGATTGTGGCATACTAAGACACAAAGCCACAAATAATACAAGACGCTCCAAGCAAAACACATATCATGTTGGTGAATAAAAATATAGCTCCAAGTAAATTACCGATGGAAGTGGACGAAAGAGGGGATGCCTTCCGGGGCATCCCCAAGCTTTGACTTTTTGGTGTCCTTGGATTATCTTGGGAGTTCCATGGGCATCCCCAAGCTTAGTCTCTTGCCACTCCTTGTTCCATAATCCATCACAAGAATTCACCCAAAACTTGAAAACTTCACAACACAAAACTCAAAAAAGAAAACTCGTGAGCTCTGTTAGCGAAAGGAAACAAAAGACCACTTCAAGGTACTGTAATGAACTCATTATTTATTTATATTGGTGTTAAACCTACTTTATTTCAACTTCTCTATGGATTTTAAACTATTTTACTAGCCATAGATTCATCAAAATAAGCAAACAACACACGAAAAACAGAATCTGTCAAAAACAGAACAGTATGTAGTAATCTGTAGCTAGCGCAAGATCTGGAACCCCAAAAATTCTAAAATAAATTTATGGACGTGAGGAATTTATCTATTAATCATCTTCAAAAAGAATTAACTAAATATCGCTCTCCAAATAAAGACAGCAGTTCTCGTGAGGGCTAAAGTTTCTGTTTTTTACAGCAAGTTCAACAAGACTTTCCCCAAGTCTTCCCAACGGTTCTATTTGGCACAAACACTAATTAAACAAAAAAAACACAACCAAAACAGAGGCTAAATAATTTATTTATTACTAAACAGGAGCAATAATCAAGGAATAAAAATAAAATTGGGTTGCCTCCCAACAAGCGCTATCGTTTAACGCCCCTAGCTAGGCATAAAAGCGAGGACAGATCTAAGTATTGCCATAATAGTAAGATAGATTATTAAAACTCATTTCATATTCTCTATGTTAGGCAGCAAGTTTTCTTTGAGGCAAGCAAAAGTAATCAAAAGGACTAAATTTAATGGGACCAAAGTCCCCAAGATCAACCTTGGGAGGTATAGGTTCCTCCTTTGGTTCTTCATAATGCACAACCAATTCATCATTATAAGCATTCTTTTGACAGAACTTTGTAAGCCTATATTCAAGAGAATATCCTAGTTCATTATTTCGAATAGCCAAATCATCAATCTTAAGAAATTTTTCTTCAATCATAGCATTAAAATTCTTTTGTGAACTCATAAACTCTTTAACACTATTCTCCAATTGAGAGGGCATCTTATTATAATTTCCATAAGAGTTGTTGTAGGAATTCCCATAATTATTAGAAAGATTACTAGGATATGGCCTAGGATTAAAATTCCCTCTATAAGCATTGTTACCAAAATTATTCCTACCAACAAAATTCACACCCATAGATTCATTGCTTTTCTCAATCAAAGTAGACAAAGGCATATCATTAGGATCAGAAGAAACACTCTTAGTAGAAAATAATTTCATAATTTCATCCATCTTCCCACTCAACACATTGATTTCTTCTATCACATGCACTTTTTTATTAGAAGTTCTTTCAGTATGCCATTGAGAATAATTAACCATAATATTATCTAGGAGTTTAGTAGCATCTCCTAAAGTGATTACCATAAAAGTGCCTCCCGCGGCCGAATCTAAAAGATTTCTAGAAGCAAAATTCAATCCGGCATAATTTTTTTGTATAATCATCCACAAATACAAACCATGAGTAGGGCAATTACGTATCATTAATTTCATTCTCTCCCAATCTTGTACAACATGTTCATGATCAAGTTGTTTAAAGTTCATAATATCGTTTCTAAGAGAGATGATCTTAGCGGGAGGAAAATACTTAGAGATAAAAGCATCTTTGCACTTGTTCCATGAATCAATACTATTCTTAGGCAAAGACGAAAACCAAGCTTTAGCACGATCTCTAAGCGAAAAAGGAAATAGCTTCAATTTAACGACATCATTATCGACATATTTTTTCTTTTGCATATCACATAAATCAATGAAGCTATTCAGATGAGTAGCGGCATCTTCACTAGGAAGGCCGGCGAACTGATCTTTCATAACAAGATTCAACAAAGCGGTATTAATTTCACAAGATTCAGCATCAGTAAGAGGAGCAATCGGTGTGCTAAGGAAATCATTATTATTGGTATTGGTGAAGTCACACAATTTAGTATTATCTTGAGCCATCGCGACAAACAAGCAATCTAACACACGAGCAAACAAGAGCAAACGGGCAAAAGAGGCAAATAGAGAGGTACGATAGAGAGAGAGAGGGCGAATAAAACGGTAAGGGTGAAGTGGGGGAGAGGAAAGCGAGAGGCAAATGGAAAATAATGTAATGCGAGAGATAGGGATTGTGATGGGTACTTGGTATGTTGACTTTTTGCGTAGACTCCCCGGCAACGGCGCCAGAAATCCTTCTTGCTACGTATTGAGCTTGCATTGGTTTCCCCGAAGAGGAAGGGATGATACAACAGAGTAGCGTAAGTATTTCCCTCAGTTTTTGAGAACCAAGGTATCAATCTAGTAGGAGGCCACGCTCAAGTCCCTCATACCTGCACAAAATGATAGCTACTCGCAACCAACGCGATTAGGGGTTGTCAAGCCCTTCATGGTCACTTACAAGAGTGAGATCTGATAGATATAATATTTTTTGGTATTTTTGATATAAAGATGCAAAGTAAAAAGTAAAGGCAAAGTAAAAAAGCAAAGCAAGATTAAAGTGCTGGAGATTGATATAATGAGAATAGACCCCGGGGCCATAGGTTTCACTAGTGGCTTCTCTCAAGAGCATAAGTATTCTACGGTGGGTGAACAAATTCCTGTTGAGCAATTGACAGAATTGAGAATAGTTATGAGAATATCTAGGCATGATCATGTATATAGGCATCACGTCCGTGACAAGTAGACCGAAACGATTCTGCATCTACTACTATTACTCCACTCATCGACCGCTATCCAGCATGCATCTAGAGTATTAAGTTAGAAACAGAGTAACACCTTAAGCAAGGTGACATGATGTAGAGAGATAAATTCATGCAATATGAAATAAACCCCATCTTGTTATCCTCGACGGCAATGATGCAATACGTGCCTTGCTGCCCCTTCTGTCACTGGGTAAGGACACCACAAGATCGAACCCAAAGCTAAGCACTTCTCCCATGGCAAGAACTACCAATCTAGTTGGCCAAACCAAAGGGATAATTCGAAGAGACTTGCAAAGATAACCAATCATACATAAAAGAATTCAGAGAAGATTAAAATATTATTCATAGATAGACTTGATCATAAACCCACAATTCATCGGTCTCACCAAACACACCGCAAAAAGAAGATTACATCGAATAGATCTCCACAAGAGCGGGGAGAACTTTGTATTGAGATTCAAAGAGAGAGAAGAAGCCATCTAGCTACTAACTATGGACCCGAAGGTCTGAGGTAAACTACTCACACTTCATCGGAGGGGCTAGGATGATGTAGAAGCCCTCTGTGATGATGGCCCTCTTCCGGCGGAGCTCCGGAACAGGCCCCATGGGATCTCATGGATACAGAAAGTTGCGGCGGTGGAATTAGGTTTTTGGCTCCTGTCCTGATCGTCTTGGGGTACGTGTGTATATATAGGAGGAAGAAGTATGTCGGTGGAGCACCGAGGGGCCCACGAGGCAGGGGGCGCGCCCTACGGGGGCGCCCCCACCCTCGTGACCTCCTCTTTGACTCCCTGGCGTAGAGTCCAAGTCTCCTGGATCACGTTCGGTGAGAAAATCACGTTCCCGAAGATTTTATTCCGTTTGGACTCTGTTTGATATTTTGTTTCTCCGAAACACTAAAATAGGCAAAAAAACAACAATTCTAGGTTGGGCCTCCGGTTAATAGGTTAGTCCCAAAAATAATATAAAAGTGGAAAATAAAGCCCAATATAGTCCAAAACAGTAGATAATATAGCATGGAGCAATCAAAAATTATAGTTACGTTGGAGACGTATCAGGTTTCACTAGTGGCTTCTCTCGAGAGCATAAGTATTCTACGGTGGGTGAACAAATTACTGTTGAGGAATTGACAGAATTGAGCATAGTTATGAGAATATCTAGGCATGATCATGTATATAGGCATCACGTCCGTGACAAGTAGACCGAAACAATTCTGCATCTACTACTATTACTCCACTCATCGACCTCTATCCAGCATGCATCTAGAGTATTAAGTTAAAAACAGAGTAACGCTTTAAGCAAGATGGCATGATGTAGAGAGATAAATTCATGCAATATGAAATAAACCCCATCTTGTTATCCTCGATGGCAATGATGCAATACGTGCCTTGCTGCCCCTTCTGTCACTGGGAAAGGACACCGCAAGATCGAACCCAAAGCTAAGCACTTCTCCCATGGCAAGAACTACCAATCTAGTAGGCCAAACCAAACGGATAATTCGAAGAGACTTGCAAAGATAACCAATCATACATAAAAGAATTCAGAGAATATTCAAATATTATTCATAGATAGACTTGATCATAAACCCACAATTCATCGGTCTCAACAAACACACCGCAAAAAGAAGATTACATCGAATAGATCTCCACAAGAGAGGGGGAGAACTTTGTATTGAGATCCAAAAAGAGAGAAGAAGCCATCTAGCTACTAACTATGGACCCGAAGATCTAAGGTAAACTACTCACACTTCATCGGAGAGGCTATGATGATGTAGAAGCCCTCCGTGATGACGGCCCTCTCCAGCGGAGCTCCGAAACAGGCTCCAAGATGGGATCTCGTGGATACAGAAAGTTGCGGCGGTGGAATTAGGTTGTTGGCTCTGTATCTGTTCGTTTGGGGGTACGTAGGTATATATAGGAGGAAGAAGTACGTCGGTGGAGCTCCGAGGGGCCCACGAGGCAGGGGGCACGCCCTATGGGGGCTCCCCCCACCCTCGTGACCGCCTCTCTGATGCCTTGGCGTAGGGTCCAAGTCTCTTGGATCACGTTCGGTGAGAAAATCACGTTCCCGAAGGTTTCATTCTGTTTGGACTCCGTTTGATATTCCGTTTCTTCGAAACACTGAAATAGGCAAAAAACAGCAATTCTGGGCTGGGCCTCCGGTTAATAGGTTAGTCCCAAAAATATTATAAAAGTGGAAAATAAAGCCCAATATAGTCCAAAATAGTAGATAATATAGCATGGAGCAATCAAAAATTATAGATACGTTGGAGACGTATCAGGCATCCCCAAGCTTAATTCCTGCTCGTCCTCGAGTAGGTAAATGATAAAAAGAGAATTTTTTATGCGGAGTGCTACTTGGCATAATTTCAATGCAAATATTCTTAATTGTGATATGAATGTTCAGATTCGAAAGATTCAAGACAAAAGTTTATATTGACATAAAAATAATAATACTTCAAGCATACTGTCACATCCTAGCTAGCCATGCATTAGAGTGTTGCATCATGTTTACTCTTTCATCAGAAACTTGAAATGGGGATCTGTGAAACCCTCAGAATCTTTTTGAAAATGATCCAAATAATAATTTCTCCAAAAAGGTCCAAGAAAATGCTCATGTTGCTCTCTGAAAATATTGGACAGAGATAATAATCAAACCAATATTTTTAAGAGCTCATAGGTATTTATTTTGGGCATTTGGAATTAATGCATAAATATTTGCTTTGGAAATATATTAATATATGTCCAAATATTATGCCATTTATAAAGGAGCTCTGAAATAATATATCTAGCCCCTGCAAAAATTGGCATAAGTTAAATAAATGATTTAATATTTTTTTTAAATCAAAACAAATGTCAGAAATTAGAAAAACAGAAATAATTAACAGGAGGAGCTTACCTGGGCTCCTCCACTGTGCGGCCCAGCCAGCTGGCCGGCCCAGCCAGCAGCCGGCCCAGCCCATCTCCCTCCTCTGTCGTCTTCGTCCCGACAGAGGGAGGGGAGTGGGGCCGGCGCGCGCGCGCGCCACCGCGCCACGCCACCTCTCTCCTTGCCTGCCTGCCCTCCCCTCCTCGCCTCGATGCCCTGGACGACGCCACGCCTCCCCCCTGCTCTCTCTCACTCTCCCCCGGCTCTTCCTTCCTCTCCCTCGCTCTCTCTCTCACACGGCCGAACACCACCGTCGCCGCCGTTCGCCATAGCAGCCATCTCCGGCCACCCCTCGCTCCCCCGACTAGCTCAGAAGCTCCGCCACGACCCCCTCTTCCTCCCCACCGCTCCACAGCTCCCCGGAAGCCCTGCATCGCCG
This sequence comes from Triticum aestivum, assembly GCF_018294505.1. Taxonomy (NCBI): domain Eukaryota; kingdom Viridiplantae; phylum Streptophyta; class Magnoliopsida; order Poales; family Poaceae; genus Triticum; species Triticum aestivum. The sequence continues at coordinate 320,975,117 of NC_057803.1, read as the reverse complement.
CCACGTCGCCGTTCCCCTCTTCGGGCTCCGACCATCGTCGCCGTCGAATTCGTCGTCTCCAGCGCGTCCCCGAGCCCGCTAACCATCCCTGCAGCTCCGCGGTGAGCCCCCGGATCGTTTCCCCCTTCTCCCCTGGTCTCTCCCGACCTCTAGGCCCTAGCCCCACCTTGGCCGAGAGCTCCACGCCGCCGGCGATGTCGCCGCCGTGGCCACGGTCACCGTAGCACCCAACCGAGCACACTATCGTGCTCCACACCTCACTAGGAGTACGCAGCACGCGCTAACGCCTCCCCAAACCCCCTGCAACACCGATCCCGACCGCACCCGAACTCCGGCGGCCGCAGCCGAGCTCGCCGCCGTCGACTCCGGCCACCCCAGGCCCAGCCACGGCCACCGTTCGACGCGCGGGAGCAAGAGCTTTCCAACGAGCCCAAGCACGGCCTCTCCTGTGCCCTATAGCGCGATTCCGCATCGCGCCGCCGTCTCGGGCCTCGCCGGCGTTACGTCGCCGGTGGGTTTGACCCACTTTGACCACGGCAGGACACCCCCTGAGTCCCTGACAGGTGGGCCCAGCCCTGTAGCTAATTAGGATTAGCGCTAACCACTGTTAGTTAACCCCCTGACACTGACTAGTGGGCCCCAGCGCCACTAATTAGTAATTAGGATTAAATTAACCCTGTTTAACCCCCCTGTCACTGACGTGTGGGCCCCACACGTCAGGTTTGACTTCAGCCAGCCGCAGTTGACCACTGACGTCATGCTGACGTCATGCTGGCGCAATAATTATAATTTCTGGATTTAATTTAAATCAGGAAATTCCAGAATATTATTTAAACTTCAAAAATTCATAACTTTTATTCTGTAACTCCAAATTGGACAAATTATATATGAAAAATGATCAGAAAAATCCAATCTATCCATCTGTACTATTTTCATGCATGATCAAACAAGTTAAATTGATGTTTTAAGCAGAACAAGGAAAAGCACTTTAAAAGGCCATGCTTGAGTTTGAAATTTGAATCTATGATTCAAATTTGTTCAAACCCTTCTGGTTTTAGTTGCATTAGCCCAACACACTCATATTGCCATGTTTCATGCATGCATCATATTGTTGCACATTGTTTGGTGATGCTTGTGTATCAATGTCCTTTGCGACAGGTTCTGCCTCCGAAGAGTACCGTGATTACCCTAACGAAGAACCGTATCAGTGCATCGAACCATCAGGCAAGCAACCAACCATTTGATCATATCGATACAATCCCATGTTCTCGCTCCTGCTCTCTTTTACTGCTTTAAGACAACGCGTTTCAAACTGCTGTGTGCTACGGTAGTTGAACCCATTTCCTCTGCATGACCTGTCATTGCCACAGTAACTAGATGAAACCCACTAGCATGTGTAGGAGTTGATTGAGCCATGTGTATGTGTTGTTCCTACCTTGCTATGCCTGCTATGCTTAGAGTCGTGTCAGGTCTGGTTCATCTGGGTGATGGGCTAGAGTGAAATGTTAATGTCGGTAATGAGAGTGGTGTGGTGAACACGATTTGGTAAAGGTATCGATGAGAGGCCATGTAGGAGTACATGGTGGGTTGTTTCATTGAAGCCGACCTTAAGCACTGAGATCTGTATATGTGATTTAAGATACAGCTACTACCATGCATTGGGCCCTGAAATATGACCCCGCTCGACTTCTTATTCACCCTAGCTCTCTGTCCAGGAGTTGCAAGTAGTTTCTGGTGTTTGTAGCCTACTGGAGGCCGTGGACAGCGCTGACCGTAGGGGTGGGCCGTGATGCGGTAGGTACGTGGCCGGGTGTACCGAATACCCGTTAGGTATCTCGGGAACCCTGTTCACATCGTTCGGGGCCGTATGGGAAACCTCGGCCGGACTCCCTGCGGATGGAACCTGAATAGGCGATAAACCTGGACTAGAGGCTTAAGTGTTTAGGTAGGTCGTGGTCTACACCCACGTCGGCTTTCGCTTGAAGTCTGCCGAGCACATGTCGTGTGCAGACGCTAAGTGGTGGAAACATGTATGAAGAAGTACACCCCTGCAGGGTTAACATGATCTATTCGAATAGCCGCGTCCGCGGTAAAGGACTACTTGGTTGCCTATACAGTTCATAGACAAGTAAATGGAAACTGTTAAAAGCCTCAAGATAAGCGTGAGTGCCGAGGATGGCCCTTCCGTAGGAAGACGGAGGTGGATTCTCGGTAGTGTATTGAAGTGGTGAGTAGTGGACTCGTGTGCGCAAAACCATTTCAAGTTGGAGTATCGTAGGATAGCCTAGCCAAGAGTCAAAGCTGGCTTGCTGCAATAACTCCACCAACCCTTCTTGATACTATGCATGTATGTAGGATCTGATGTAAGTCTTGCTGAGTACCTTTGTACTCATGTTGCTATAATCTACATTTTTACAGAAGACGCTGCAACCCCTTCTGATGGGTTCTATGTAGACGTTGACATCAACAAGTAGGCTAAAGACCCAGGTGGTGACCCTGAGCTTGTGATGGACCACGTAGTATAGCTAGGCTTTCCAAGCCTCTTTTATTTTACTAGTTGTCTGTACTCAGACAAGTTACTTCCGCTGCTGGTTTGTATGACTGTATGACTTGTATGTTGGGTCGTGAGACCCGTACCTTTGTGTATGATATGTATGGCTCCCTGAGCCTTAAATAAAGTACTTGTGTCGTAGAGTCATGTTGTGATGCTTCGTTGTATTTGCACATATCGAGCATATTGTGTGTATGATTGAAATGCTTGGTATGTGTGGGGAAATGTCACGCTTTGAGTACCGGAGTCCTGTTAGCCCGCTACAGCCCGGTTTACCGGAGTCCTGCTAGCCCAGTGCTACAGCCCGGACCCACTTGCTGATGACCGACACGTTCGAAGCTGGGTCATGGATGCCTGTCCCTGTAAGTCTGTGCCACTTTGGGTTTACGACTAGTCATGTCAGCCCGGGCTCCTTATCATATGGATGCTAGCGACACTATCATATACGTGAGCCAAAAGGCGCAAACGGTCCCGGGAAAAGGTAAGACGACACCCGTGGGGATACCGTGCGTGAGGCCGCAAAGTGATATGAGGTGTTACCAGCTAGATCGATGTGACATCGAGTCGGGGTCCTGACAGCGTTGGCATCAGAGCCGGACTGCCTGTAGGTTCTCCAAGCCAAACTGGTCGATGTTGAGTCTAGAAATTCTTTAGTTATATGTAGGGGAATTGTTTGTGGGTTGGAACGTAAGGCTCTTTTTACTCCTTATACCTTATGACTTTCTGATCTGAGTCAGTCCATTCTTCCATCGGGGGTTAAGGAATTAGGATCTATTCTCTCTATCAGGATCACGTGTTACTAATCAGTAGTACCTTATAAGTTTGATGGTTACAAGCCTAGTTCAGTTCTACTACCACATTATGTTGCCAGAATGGTTTCAGAACTTTGATATGGTGATGTTTAGTGTGTACAAAATCCTTTGTCAAATGTCTCAAAATCCTTTTTGAGCATTTACAGCTGTTATGCTGCCGAAATTTTGCTAGAAATTCTAATGCCTTTGCATTATGATTATGCTTTCAGATGGCCACTCGCGACCTCAATCAAGTGGTTCGCCTGACTCGATGCCTAGATGTACCCGGCCATACTGCTAAGTTGGTCAGGGTAATGACTGAGGCTGGATACCGCTGGTATCCTGAGTACACGGTCGAAGAGCAATTCCGAGATTTTAATCAAAGCCAGTATCTCTGCACTGTCAGGATATTTCCATCTTATCCTGGATCCACCGAGCCTCTTCACTGCTCCTATGGACTCGGGGTTACTATTGAGATGGCTGTGCAGGACGCCGCCTACTCTATGATGACCATTATGCGAGTCAGATCTGGTCTGTTTCGGGACTCTGATTTCCGGTATATGCCAGGATCACTTCCGGGAGCACAAGGGTATCTCCAGGCTATTTATGCTGACCCCACTCAGGAGGATTCACGGACTCGCACCACTGCTGAGATGCTCGAGGATAAGGACCGTGAAAATCGGGCCTTAAGGTTAGAGCTCTTCAATACCCGTGCTGACCACTGGGCCACTTTGACTCGGTTCGCACCGGCGGTGCAAGCTGGATATTCAGATATGCGCGATCTCTATCCTGTGAGATCTGCTCTGCCGGACGTGATGGTTTGGCGTGATGTAGGAGGCATCACCCCACCTCGCGGTCCCCGCAGGCCACCGTCTGTTGGTCCAAGGCCTCATCCTAGCCCCTATGGTCCACAAGCTCCGCGAGACCGTCTGTTTCCGGATGATCATGTTGAACTTCCAGGCTATGGAGGTGACTTCTACGAGGACTACTACGGATCGGTCTGAGTTAGTGGTAGTATCACTAGTTCGCACTAGCTGTGTCTTCTATCGTCCCACGTGACTCGTGGGATATGACCTAGTTTGTACTCCTTCCGGAGGTGTAGAAAAATAATGTATAGGAGCTTGGGATGCCTTCGATAAGATGTAATCCTCTTTCACCGTAATAGTACTTTGTTTGGTCTTGTACTAAACCCTGTATGGTGTGTATGACGATGGAATAAAGAAGCAGTTTCTGTATTTACCATGTCATACGGATGATCATCTTGCATTTCGAGTTATACCTTACATTTTATATCCTATGTCGGAATTTTATCATCCTGACTAAATCATTGTCTTGCTACCTAGGATGGTCAACACGCGCGCTAACCCTGCTTCCCAAGAGCAGGCCGAAGGCAGTGAAGCCAGGGATGCAAATCTGCCTCATCCTCCTTCACTAGCCGAGGTTATGATGGAAGCTGAGAGAAACAAGCGGGAGACCAACTGTTTGTTGGAGCGTATTGAACAGAACACAGCACACCATCAGAGGGCTAACGTGGTGTCACTCAGTGGTTTTATCAAATTACATCCACCCACGTTCCACCACTCCGTCGAGCCTCTCGACGCTGATGACTGGCTTCGCAGTATCTCTCACAAACTGCGTTCCGCGCTGGTAGCGGAGGCTGACAAGGTCACCTTTGCTGCATATCATCTTGAAGGCCCCGCCAGTCTATGGTGGGAGAATTATGGAGCTATGCACCCAGCGGGCCATGTCACTACTTGGGCTGAGTTCAGCGAAGCTTTCCGTGAACATCACATTCTAGAGGGTCTCATGGACCGTAAACGTGAAGAATTTTGCAATTTCACCCAAGGCCGACTTTCTGTGGATGCTTACAGCAGGGAGTTTGGTAATCTCGCACGATATGCAACTGAGGAAGTGTCTACGGATGCCAAGAAGCAAGCAAGGTTCCGTAAGGGCCTTAGTCCTGAGCTTCGCCGCGACCTCCGTCTGCATGAGTGCACATCTTTTCAAAAACTTGTCAACAAAGCCATCAGTGCTGAAACTGGTCAGACTGACTATGACGCAACACGCAAGCATGGCCGTGACATGGGTTCCTCATCCGGCGCTGGTCCTCAGAAGCGCCGCGTGTGGGTGCCCAACACCGCCCTGCCACCCAGGTTCACACCGAGGCCATCTTTCCAGGCGCCTCGCCCCATTCAACAGTCTGCTCCAGCCAAGCCCTATGGGGGTCCAATCAATAATGCTCCTCCACGTACCAGTTCCGTGACTTGTTTCAAATGTGGGGAATCTGGTCACTATATGCGTGAGTGCCCCCAGACCAACCCCAATCAATCTGCTAAAGCTGTTGGCCGTGGCAAGCCGACAGGGAAAGTGTTCCACGCCAAGCCGGCCACCGCTACACGTGGCCATGTCAACTGTATCTCTGCCGAAGAAGCTCAAGAGGCTCCCAACGTCGTTCTCGGTACGCTTCTTGTTAATTGCCACCCGGCATCTGTTCTTTTCGATACAGGAGCCTCTCATTCTTTTATATCTGAAAATTATGCTCGTTTGCATAACGTTGCATTCTGTGACTTGCCATCCACTATGGAAATTTCTACCCCTGGTTCTAGATGGCAGACCTCTAGGGTAAGTTATGGAAATGAAATCCAAGTCGACAGACTTGTTTTCCTTGCGTCTTTGATAGCCCTTAAATCTTCAGATATTAATATCATTCTGGGTATGGACTGGATGTCAGCTCATCATGCCCAAATTGATTGCTTCTCTAGGACTGTTCAACTCACCCATCCTTCGAGGAAGATAGTCAATGTCTTGAACCGAATAGCCAAGCGACAATTATATTCTCTTAACGCCAGCCCTTTGCCAGACCTTGAGGACGTGCCGGTAGTCTGTGACTTCCCGGATGTCTTTCCAGAGGAATTGCCAGGTGTTCCACCTGACAGGGATGTTGAGTTCGTAATCGACCTCATCCCCGGAACCGTTCCGATTGCTAGAAGACCTTATAAGATGGCACCACTAGAACTGGCCGAGCTTAAGAAACAACTCGATGAGTCCTTGAAAAAGGGTTTCATCCGACCTAGCTCATCTCCGTGGGCTTGCCCCGTCCTATTCGTTAAGAAGAAGGATGGTACGGACCGGATGGTTGTAGATTACCGACCTGTCAATTTGGTCACAATCAAGAACAAATATCCACTTCCCAGGATCAACGACCTGTACGATCAGCTCGCTGGATCCTCAGTCTTCTCCAAGATGGATTTGAGGTTGGGCTACCATCAAATCAAAATCAGAAACGGGGACATTCCTAAAACGGCCTTTGTTACTCGTTATGGCCAATACGAGTACACCGTCATGTCCTTCGGTCTAACCAACGCTCCAGCCACCTTTTCTCGGTTAATGAACTCAATCTTCATGGAGTATTTGGATAAATTCGTCGTAGTTTATCTCGATGATATACTCATCTACTCCAAGAACGAGGAAGAACATACCGAACATTTAAGGCTAGTGTTGAAGAAACTTCGAGAGCATCGCCTTTATGCCAAATTTTCGAAATGTGAATTCTGGTTGTCAGAAGTGACCTATCTGGGTCATGTAATATCTGGTAAAGGTATTGCTGTTAACCCTGAGCGAGTTCAAGCCGTCCTTAATTGGACTCCACCTGAATCGGTCAAGCAAGTTCGGAGTTTTCTAGGCTTAGCGAGCTATTGTCGTCGCTTTGTCGAGAACTTCTCCAAAGTTGCTAAACCTCTAACCGAACTCCTCAAGAAAGATAAGAAGTTCGAATGGACTCCACCATGTGAGCACAGCTTTCAGGAACTGAAAAGACGCCTGACCTCTGCTCCCGTACTGGTACCGCCAGACTTCTCCAAGGACTTTGTTATCTACTGCGACGCCTCGCGACAAGGACTAGGTTGCATTCTCATGCAAGATCGACACGTAATTGCCTACGCTTCACGGCAATTGCACCCACATGAGGAGAATTATCCTACTCATGATCTAGAGCTTGTAGCCGTAGTCTATGCACTTAAGACCTGGCGACATTACCTCCTCGGTAATCGTTGTGAAATATTCACTGATCACCAAAGTCTGAAGTACATTTTCACCCAACCGGATTTGAATCTCAGGCAGAGACGTTGGGTTGAATTGATCACAGACTTCGACTTAGGAATAACCTACACCCCAGGGAAAGCCAACGTCATGGCTGATGCGCTAAGTCGTAAATCTTATTGTAACAACCTGATGTTACAACAAAGTCAACCGCTTCTCCATGAGGAATTTCGGAAGCTTAACCTTCACATTGTTCCTCAAGGTTTTCTTTCCACCTTGGTAGCAAAACCTACTCTTACGGATCAAATCATCGCTGCCCAAAAGCGAGATAAGGGAATATCTAAAATCAAAGAGAACATTGCTAGCGGAGGTGCTAGTTGTTTCTCCACAAATGATCATGGTGTTGTGTACTTTGAGAACCGTCTAGTGGTTCCCAAGAACCAGCATCTATGGCAGTTGATCCTTAAAGAAGCTCATGAATCTCCTCTCACTATTCATCCCGGTAGTACTAAGATGTATCAGGACCTACGCCAGAGGTTCTGGTGGACTAGGATGAAGAGAGAAATTGCTCAGTTTATTGCTAATTGCGACGTCTGTCGTCGTGTAAAAGCAGAGCACCAACGGCCTGCTGGCACCCTTCAACCCTTAGCTATTCCTGAATGGAAATGGGATAAAATTGGTATGGATTTCATTACCGGTTTTCCCAGGACCAAGAGAGGGAATAATGCTATTTTCGTCGTGGTCGATCGTCTTTCCAAAGTAGCTCATTTCCTACCTGTTCGTGAGAGTATAACCGCTAGTCAGCTGGCAGACTTATACATCTCCCGGATAGTGTCTCTCCATGGTGTTCCTTTGGAAATCAATTCGGATCGAGGAAGTCTTTTCACCTCTCGATTTTGGGAAAGTTTCCAAAATGCTATGGGAACTCGTCTCTCTTTTAGCACCGCTTTCCACCCTCAGTCAAGTGGTCAAGTGGAACGCGTCAATCAGATTCTAGAAGACATGCTTCGAGCCTCCGTTATCTCTTTCGGAATGGACTGGGAGAAGTGCCTTCCATTTGCCGAATTCGCTTACAACAACAGCTATCAATCTAGCTTGGGTAAAGCCCCTTTTGAAGTTCTCTATGGACGACGATGTCGAACACCCCTTAATTGGTCAGAGACCGGGGAAAGACAATTCTTTGGCCCGGATATGATTCAGGAAGCAGAAGAACAAGTTCGTATCGTTCGTGAAAAGTTGAAAACAGCCCAATCTCGTCAAAAGAGTCAATATGACCGAAAACATAAGGCTATGACTTTCGAGGTTGACGAGAAGGCTTATCTTCGGGTCACCCCTCTGAAGGGAACCCATCGTTTCGGTATCAAAGGCAAATTGGCTCCTCGTTACATTGGACCTTTTCGCATTCTTGCCAAACGAGGAGAAGTTGCCTACCAGCTGGAACTACCTCCGCACCTCTCCAGAGTTCACGATGTCTTCCACGTTTCTCAACTCAGGCGTTGCTTCTCGGATCCTATCCGTGAAGTGGACCACGAAACGCTTGATCTCCAAGATAATCTTACCTATCGAGAGTATCCCATCCGTATCCTCGATCAAGCCGAGCGTACCACGCGACGTCATAATATCAAGTTTCTCAAGGTTCAATGGTCGCACCATTCTGAAGATGAAGCAACTTGGGAAAGGGAGGATCGTCTTCGACTCGAGTATCCCGCCTTCTTCTCGGAGGAACCCAAATCTCGGGACGAGATTCTTTTGAGTGGGGGTGAGTTGTTCAGAACCTCTGCCAAAAATGGTGCACACTTTTCTAGGCCATCCTAGGGTTCTTGAGTTAAATCATAACTATTTGAATTTGGGCATTTAAAATAATATAAAATATTTAAATGCTCAAATATCTCCAAACTAAAATGTTTCATGTTGGAAATAATCCAACTATGAGCCAGGAGTAGTTTGGTGAATTTTGGAGTTGCCTAGGTATTTTATTTAATTCAACAAAGTTGCAGTTATATTAAATAAAACAGAAAACAGAAAAAAACTAAAAGGGAGAAGCTTACCTGGGCTCCTCCCTGTTCAGCCCGGCCCAGCTAGCCAGCCCAGCACTGTAGCTCCCCGTCGTCTTCCTCCCCACGCCCCGAAGCTGCTGCGTGCTCGCGCGCGCGCGGCCGCGCGGCCACCTCCTGCTTGCCGACGCCCTCCTGGCCGCGTGGACGACGCCCGCAGCCCGTCCCGATCCCCCCTGCTCTCGCTCACTCTCCCCCGTTTCTCCCTCGCTCTCTCTCGCTCTCGGCCGAAGCACACCGTCGCCGCCGTTCGCCTTAGCCACTGCCTCCGGCTACCCCTCGCTCCCCCGAGTAGCTCAGAAGCTCCGCCACAACTCCCTCTTCCTCCCCACCGCTCCACGAGTCCCCGGAAGCCCTGCATCGCCGCCACGTCGCCGTTCCCCTCTTCGAGCTCCGACCACTGTCGCCGACGAATTCGCCGTCTCCAGCGCGTCCCCGAGCCCGCTTCGACGCCCACTGCAACCGCGGTGAGCCCCCGAGCCGTTTCCCCCTCTCCTTCCCCTCGTTCCCTCACCGTAGCTGCATCCCCACCTCGGCCGAACCTCCGCCGTCGCCGAGCTCGCCGTCGACGCAGCTCCGGTGACCATTTGGTCACCCCGGCGAGTCCAACACGTTCGCAAGAACCCGTAGAGCATCCCTAGCGCCTCACTTTGCTCGACTTCGAGCTCCAGCACCAATCCCGCGCACGACCGAACCCCGGCGGCCGCAGCCGAGCTCACCGCCGTCAACTCCGGCCACCCCGACCCCAACGGACTCCGCCAAGAGCCGCGGGTCGTCCTCAGCTTCACTCCGGTGGTCGCCACGTTCCATTTGGTGGCCGAAACGACCAAAACCACTATCGCCGCCGCACTGTTGGTCGCCGCCGGCCAGAACTCCGGCGAGCTGACGTGGCCCAGTTAATTAGCCACTAACCACCACCTACTGACGCTAACAAGTGGGCCCCAGGGCTTAGTCAAAGCTAACCAGCCCGGGTCAACACAGGATTAGCCCCTGTGTCACTGACGTGTGGACCCCACACGTCAGGTTTGACCCGAGCCAGCCCTGTTGACCTGCTGATGTCACTGTGACGTCAGGCTGACGCAGTAAATGATATTTCTGGATTTAAATTAAATCAGGAAATTCCAGAATATTAATTAAACTTCAAAAATTCATAACTTTTATTCTGTAACTCCAAATTGGACAAATTATATATGAAAAATGATCAGAAAAATCCAATCTATCCATCTGTACTATTTTCATGCATGATCAAACAAGTTAAATTGATGTTTTAAACAGAACAAGAAAAGGCACTTTAAAAGGCCATATTTGAATTTGGAATTTGAATCTTTGATTCAAATTTGCTCAAACACTTCTGGCTTTAGTTGCATTAGCCCAACACACTCATATTGCCATGTTTCATGCATGCATCATATTGTTGCACATTGTTTGGTGATGCCTGTGTATCGTTATCCTTTGCGACAGGATCTGTCCCCGAGGAGTACCGTGACTACCCTAACGAAGAACCGTATCCATGCAACGAACCATCAGGCAAGCAACCAACCATTTGATCATATCGATACAATCCCATGTTCTCGCTCCTGCTCTCTTTTACTGCATTAAGACAACGCGATTCAAACTGCTGTGTGCTACGGTAGTTGAACCCATTTCCTCTGCATGACCTGTCATTGCCACAGTAACTAGATGAAACCCACTAGCATGTGTAGGAGTTGATTGAGCCCTATGTATGTGTTGTTCCTACCTTGCTATGCCTGCTATGCTTAGAGTCGTGTCAGGTCTGGTTCATCTGGGTGATGGGCTAGAGTGAAATGGTTATGTCGGTAATGAGAGTGGTGTGGTGAACACGATTTGGTAAAGGTATCGATGAGAGGCCATGTAGGAGTACATGGTGGGTTGTTTCATTGAAGCCGACCTTAAGCACTGAGATCTGTATGCGTGATTTAAGAATCAGCTACTACCATACATTGGGCCCTGAAATATGACCCCGCTCGACTTCTTATTCACCCTAGCTCTCTGTCCAGGAGTTGCAAGTAGTTTCTGGTGTTTGTAGCCTACTGGAGGCCGTGGACAGCGCTGACCGTAGGGGTGGGCTGTGATGCGGTAGGTACGTGGCCGGGTGTACCGAATACCCGTTAGGTATCTCGGGAACCCTGTTCACATCATTCGGGGCCGTATGGGAAACCTCGGCCGGACTCCCTGCGGATGGAACCTGAATAGGCGATAAACCTGGACTAGAGGCTTAAGTGTTTAGGTAGGTCGTGGTCTACACCCACGTCGGCTTTCGCTTGAAGTCTGCCGAGCACATGTCGTGTGCAGACGCTAAGTGGTGGAAACATGTATGAAGAAGTACACCCCTGCAGGGTTAACATGATCTATTTGAATAGCCGCGTCCGCGGTAAAGGACTACTTGGTTGCCTATACAGTTCATAGACAAGTAAATGGAAACTGTTAAAAGCCTCAAGATAAGCGTGAGTGCCGAGGATGGCCCTTCCGTAGGAAGACGGAGGTGGATTCTCGGTAGTGTATTGAAGTGGTGAGTAGTGGACTCGTGTGCGCAAAACCATTTCAAGTTGGAGTATCGTAGGATAGCCTAGCCAAGAGTCAAAGCTGGCTTGCTGCAATAACTCCACCAACCCTTCTTGATACTATGCATGTATGTAGGATCTGATGTAAGTCTTGCTGAGTACCTTTGTACTCATGTTGCTATAATCTACATTTTTACAGAAGACGCTGCAACCCCTTCTGATGGGTTCTATGTAGACGTTGACATCAACGAGTAGGCTAAAGACCCAGGTGGTGACCCTGAGCTTGTGATGGACCACGTAGTATAGCTAGGCTTTCCAAGCCTCTTTTATTTTACTAGTTGTCTGTACTCAGACAAGTTACTTCCGCTGCTGGATTGTATGACTGTATGACTTGTATGTTGGGTCGTGAGACCCGTACCTTTGTGTATGTTATGTATGGCTCCCTGAGCCTTAAATAAAGTACTTGTGTCATAGAGTCATGTTGTGATGCTTCGTTGTGTTTGCACATATCGAGCATATTGTGTGTATGATTGAAATGCTTGGTATGTGTGGGATCTGACTATCTAGTTGTTTATCTTTAGTAGCCTCTCTTACCGGGAAATGTCTCCTAGTGTTACCGCTGAGCCATGGTAGCTTGCTACTGCTCTGGAACACTTAGGCTGGCCGGCATGTGTCCTTCTTCGTTCCTGTGTCTGTCCCTTCGGGGAAATGTCACGCTTTGAGTACCGGAGTCCTGTTAGCCCGCTACAGCCCGGTTTACCGGAGTCCTGTTAGCCCAGTGCTACAGCCCGGACCCACTTGCTGATGACCGACACGTTCGAAGCTGGGTCATGGATGCCTGTCCCTGTAAGTCTGTGCCACTTTGGGTTTACGACTAGTCATGTCAGCCCGGGCTCCTTATCATATGGATGCTAGCGACACTATCATATACGTGAGCCAAAAGGCGCAAACGGTCCCGGGAAAAGGGTAAGACGACACCCGTGGGGATACCGTGCGTGAGGCCGCAAAGTGATATGAGGTGTTACCGGCTAGATCGATGTGACATCGAGTCGGGGTCCTGACACATACTAACAAAGCAATTATGTCTTCTCAAAATAACATGGCCAAAGAAAGTTATCCCTACAAAATCATATAGTCTGGCTATGCTCTATCTTCACCACACAAATTATTTAAATCATGCACAACCCCGATGACAAGTCAATCAATTGTTTCATAATCTAACTTTTTCAAAACTTTTTCAATCTTCACGCAATACATGAGCGTGAGCCATGGATATAGCACTATAGGTGGAATAGAATGGTGGTTGTGGAGAAGACAAAAAGGAGAAGATAGTCTCACATCAACTAGGCGTATCAACGGGCTATGGAGATGCCCATCAATAGATGTCAATGTGAGTGAGTAGGGATTGCCATGCAACGGATGCACTAGAGCTATAAGTATATCAAAGCTCAAAAAGAAACTAAGTGGGTGTGCATCCAACTTGCTTGCTCATGAAGACCTAGGGAAATTTGAGGAAGCCCATCATTGGAATATACAAGCCAAGTTCTATAATGAAAGATTCCCACTAGTATATGAAAGTGATAACATGAGAGACTCTCTACTATGAAGATCATGGTGCTACTTTGAAGCACAAGTGTGGTAAAAGGATAGTAACATTGTCCCTTCTCTCTTTTTCTCTCATTTTTTATTTGGGCCTTTTCTCTTTTTTATGGCCTCTTTTTTTATTTGGGCTTCTTTGGCTCTCTTTTTTTGTCGGGAGTCTCATCCCGACTTGTGGGGGAATCATAGTCTCCATCATCCTTTCCTCACTTGTGACAATGCTCTAGTAATGATGATCATCACACTTTTATTTTTCTTACAACTCAATAATTACAACTTGATACTTAGAACAAAATATGACTCTATGTGAATGCCTCCGGCGGTGTACTGGGATATGCAATATGACAATGATGAATGTGTCATGATAAACGGAGCGGTGGAAAGTTGCATGTCAATATATCTCGGAATGGCTATGGAAATGCCATGATAGGTAGGTATGGTGGCTGTTTTGAGGAAGGTATATGGTGGGTGTATGATACCGGCGAAAGGTGCGCGGTATTTAGAGAGGCTAGCAAAGGTGGAAGGGTGAGAGTGCGTATTATCCATGGACTCAACATTAGTCATAAAGAACTCATATACTTATTGCAAAAATCTAGAAGTTATCAAAGCAAAGTATTACGTGCATGCTCCTAGGGGGATAGATTGGTAGGAAAAGATAATCGCTCGTCCCCGGACCGCCACTCGTAAGGAAGACAATCAATAAATAAATCATGCTCCGACTTCATCACATAACGGTTCACCATACGTGCATGCTACGGGAATCACAAACTTTAACACAAGTATTCTTTAAATTCACAACTACTCAACTAGCATGAGTTTAATATTATCACATCCATATCTCAAAACAATTATCATGCTTCAATCTTTTCTTAGTATTCAATGCACTCGAAAGAAAGTTTCACAAATCTTCAATACCAATCATATTATTATTAAGCAAATTACCATGCTATCAAGAGACTCTCAAAATGATTTAAGTGAAGCATGAGAGATCAATAGTTTCTTTAAAACAAATCCACCACCGTGCTCTAAAAGATCTAAGTGAAGCACATAGAGCAAAATTACATAGCTCAAAAGATATAAGTGAAGCACATAGAGCAAAATTATAATGCTCAAAATATATAGTGAAGCACATAGAGTAAAATTATAACGCTCAAAAGATATAAGTGAAGCATATAGAGTAAAACTACATAGCTCAAAAGATATAAGTGAAGCAAATAGAGTATTCTATCAAATTTTAATTCATGTATGGCTCTCTCAAAAGGTGTGTACAGCTAGGATGATTGTGGCAAACTAAAACACAAAGACACAAATAATACAAGACGCTCCAAGAAAAACACATATCATGTTGGTGAATAAAAATATAGCTCCAAGTAAATTACCGATGGAAGTGGACGAAAGAGGGGATGCCTTCTGGGGCATCCCCAAGCTTTGACTTTTTGGTGTCCTTGGATTATCTTGGGGGTGCCATGGGCATCCCCAAGCTTAGGCTCTTGCCACTCCTTGGTCCATAATCCATCAAAAGAATTCACCCAAAACTTGAAAACTTCACAACACAAAACTTAAAGTAGAAAACTCGTGAGCTCCGTTAGTGAAAGAAAACAAAAGACCACTTGAAGGTACTGTAATGAACTTATTCTTTATTTATATTGGTGTTAAACCTACTGTATTCCAACTTATCTATGGATTATAAACTATTTTACTAGCCATAGATTCATCAAAATAAGCAAACAACACACGAAAAACAGAATCTGTCAAAAACAGAACAGTCTGTAGTAATCTGTAGCTAGCACAAGATCTGGAACCCCAAAAATTCTAAAATAAACTGCTGAACGTGAATAATTTATATATTAATCATCTTAAAAAATAATTAACTAAATATCACTCATCAAATAAAAATGAAAGCAGTTCTCGTAGCGCTAAAGTTTCTGTTTTTTACAGCAAGTTCAACAAGACTTTCCCCAAGTCTTCCCAACGGTTCTACTTGGCACAAACACTAATTAAACACAAAAACACAACCAAAACAGAGGCTAAATAAATTTATTATTTCTAAACAGGAGCAAAAAGCAAGGAATAAAAATAAAATTGGGTTGCCTCCCAACAAGCGCTATCGTTTAACGCCCCTAGCTAGGCATAAAAGCGAGGATAGATCTAGGTATTGCCATCTTTGGTAGGCAATCCATAAGTGGCTCTCATGATAGTTTCATATGGCAATTTTATTTTCTTTCTTGGAAAGTTTTCCATGCCCTTTTTTAAGTGAAATTGAAATCTAATATTCCCTTCCTTCATATCAATAATCGCACCAACCGTTCTAAGGAAAGGTCTACCAAGAATAATAGGGCAAGAAGGATTGCAATCTATATCAAAAACAATGAAATCTACTGGCACATAATTCCTATTTGCAACAATAAGAACATCATTAATACTTCTCATAGGTTTCTTAATAGTATAATCCACAAGATGCAAGTTTAGAGAGCAATCATCAAAATTACGGAAATCTACCAAATCACACAAAGTCTTGGGAATAGTAGAGACACTAGCACCCAAATCACACAAAGCATAAAACTCATGATCTTTAATTTTAATTTTAATAGTTGGTTCCCACTCATCATAGAGTTTTCTAGGGATAGGAACTTTCAACTCAAGTTTTTCTTCATAAGATTGCATCAAGGCATCAACAATATGTTCGGTGAAGGCTTTCTTTTGACTATAAGCATGTGGAGAATTTAGCACGGATTGCAACAAGGAAATACAATCAATTAAAGAGCAACTTTCATAATTAAATTCCTTGAAATCCAATATAGTGGGTTTAGCAACATCTAGATTTTTATTTCTTTCAATCCCACTTTCATCAATTTCATCATAAAGATCTAAATACTCCGAATTTTTAGAACGCCTTCTAGGTAATGGAAGATCATATTCAGTTTCATCAAGATTCATATTGCAAAACAAAGATTTAATAGGAGACACATCAATAACTTTTAGATCTTCATCTTGATTTTCACAGGAATTCGGTTTAGTGGCCATCTTATTGACTAAGGTGGCCTGCATATCCGAAATTTCAGCAGTCATCTTTTCAAGACGAGAAATTTGGGATCTTATACCATCAAATTCTTTAGACATATCATCAAGCACTTTATTCATATAACTCATAAAAAAATTTGTTCCTTAAGCTCGTTTCTAAAGAAATTATTATGCTCGAATTGCAAAACCATAAACTTCCAAACGTTGTTTTCAATCTCCTCTAACCCTTTAAGGAGAAGATCACTAAATTTCGGTTGAGCCATTGCGACAAACAGGCAATCTAACACACGGGACAACAAAAAGGCAAGCGAAAAAGATAGGGAGGATAGAGAGAGAGAGGGCGAATAAAACGGCAAGGGTGAAGTGGGGGAGAGGAAAACGAGAGGCAAATGGAAAATAATGTAACGCGAGAGATAGGGATTGTGATGGGTACTTGGTATGTTGACTTTTTGCGTAGACTCCCTGGCAACGGCGCCAGAAATTCTTCTTGCTACCTCTTGAGCTTGCCTTGGATTTCCCCGAAGAGGAAAGGATGATGTAGCAGAGTAGCGTAAGTATTTCCCACAGTTTTTGAGAACCAAGGTATCAATCCAGTAGGAAGCCACGCTCAAGTCCCTCGTACCTGCACAAAACGATAGCTACTCGCAACCAACGCGATTAGGGGTTGTCAATCCCTTCACGGTCACTTACGAGTGTGAGATCTGATAGATATAATATTTTTGGTATTTTTGGTATAGAGATGCAAAGTGAAAAGTAAAGGCAAAGTAAAAAGCAAAACAAGATTAAAGTGATGGAGATTGATATGATGAGAATAGACCCGGGGGCCATAGGTTTCACTAGTGGCTTCTCTCGAGAGCATAAGTATTCTACGGTGGGTGAACAAATTATTGTTGAGCAATTGACAGAATTGAGCATAGTTATGAGAATATCTAGGCATGATCTTGTATATAGGCATCACGTCCGTGACAAGTAGACCGAAACGATTCTGCATCTACTACTATTACTCCACTCATCGACCGCTATCCAGCATGCATCTAGAGTATTAAGTTAAAGATAGAGTAACGCTTTAAGCAAGATGACATGATGTAGAGAGATAAATTCATGCAATATGAAATAAACCCCATCTTGTTATCCTCGATGGCAACGATGCAATACGTGCCTTGTTGCCCTTTCTGTCACTGGGAAAGGACACCGCAAGATCGAACCCAAAGCTAAGCACTTCTCCCATGGCAAGAACTACCAATCTAGTAGGCCAAACCAAACGGATAATTCGAAGAGACTTGCAAAGATAACCAATCATACATAAAAGAATTCAGAGAAGATTCAAATATTATCCATAGATAGACTTGATCATAAACCCACAATTCATCAGTCTCAACAAACACACCGCAAAAAGAATATTACATCGAATAGATCTCCACAAGAGAGGGGGGGAACTTTGTATTGAGATCCAAAAATAGAGAAGAAGCCATCTAGCTACTAACTATGGACCCGAAGGTCTGAGGTAAACTACTCACACTTCATCGGAGAGGCTATGATGATGTAGAAGCCCTCCGTGATGACGGCCCTGTCCGGCGGAGCTCCGGAACAGGCCCCAAGATGGAATCTCGTGGATACAGAAAGTTGCGGCGGTGGAATTAGGTTTTTGGCTCCGTATCTGTTCGTTTGGGGGTATGTAGGTATATATAGGAGGAAGAAGTACGTCGGTGGAGCTCCGAGGGGCCCATGAGGCAGGGGGCGCGCCCTAGGGGGGCTCACCCCCCACCCTCGTGACCGCCTCTCTGATGCCTTGGCGTAGGGTCCAAGTCTCCTGGATCACGTTCGGTGAGAAAATCACATTCCCGAAGGTTTCATTCCGTTTGGACTCCGTTTGATTTTCCGTTTCTTCAAAACACTGAAATAGGCAAAAAAACAGCAATTCTGGGCTGGGCCTTCGGTTAATAGGTTAGTCCCAAAAATAATATGAAAGTGGAAAATAAAGCCCAATATAGTCCAAAATAGTAGATAATATAGCATGGAGCAATCAAAAATTATAGATATGTTGGAGACATATCACCTTCCTCGACAACTTTCAGGGCACTTATGTGCGACCACCAGATGCCGATGACTTGAGCCGCATAATTCAGTAGCCAGAAGAATCGGCCAGGAAATTCTGGACTCGGTTCCTAACAAAGAAAAATCAAATCGTCGTCTGTCCAGATGTAGAGGCCTTAGCAGCTTTTAAACACAATATCTGCGACGAGTGGCTAGCCCGGCACCTTGGTCAGGAAAAGCCGAAATCTATGGCAGCCCTCACGACACTCATGACCCGCTTTTGTGCGGGAGAAGACAGTTGGCTGGCTCGCAGTAATAACATATCAAAGAACCATGGTACTTCGGACACCATGCACGGCAATAGCAGGTCACGTCGCAACAAACATAAGCGCCGCATTAACAGCGACAATACCGAGGATATGGCAGTCAATGCCAGATTCAAAGGCTCTAAACCCGGTCAGCTGAAAAAGCCATTTAAAAGAAGCACTCCGGGCCCGTCTAGTTTGGACCGCACACTCGATTGCTTGTGTCAAATACACGGCACCCCCGACAAGCCAACCACACCAATAGGGATTGTTTGGTATTCAAGCAGGCCGGCAAGTTAATTGCCGAAAACAAAGATAAGGGGCCACATAGCGATGACGAGGAAGAGCCCCGGCAGCCGAACACCGGAGGACAGAAGAGGTTCCCCCCACAAGTGCGGACGGTGAACATGATATACACAACCCACATCCCCAAGAGGGAGCGGAAGCATGCGCTCAGGGACGTATATGCGTTGGAGCCAGTCACCCCAAAGTTCAACCCATGGTCCTCCTGTCCGATCACCTTCGATCGCAGGGACCATCCCACTAGTATCCGTCATGGCGGATTCGCTGCACTGGTCCTAGACCCAATCATCAACGGATTTCACCTCACTCGAGTCCTTATGGATGGCGGCAGCAGCCTGAACCTGCTTTACCAGGACACAGTGTGCAAAATGGGTATAGACCCCTCAAGGATCAAACCCACCAAAACGACCTTTAAAGGCGTCATTCCAGGTGTAGAGGCCCATTGCACAGGCTCAATTACACTGGAAGTGGTCTTCGGATCCCCGGATAACTTCCGAAGCGAAGAATTAACCTTCGATATAGTCCCGTTTCGCAGTGGCTATCATGCATTGCTCGGGCAAACCGCATTTGCAAGATTCAATGCGGTACCACATTGCATACCTCAAGCTCAAGATGCCAGGACCTCGGGGGGTCATCACAGTTAATGGAAACACAGAGCGCTCTCTCCGCATGGAGGAGCACACTGCGGCCCTCGCAGCAGAAGCGCAAAGCAGCCTCTCAAGGCAATCCACCAATTCGGCATTTCAAGACTCGGACACCTTCAAGCGCGCTCGGAGTAATCGGCAAATAGACCGCCCGGCCCGATCTGAGCTCGCATAGCAATGCGGCCCCCACCCCAGCCCAAGCCAAATGGCGAAATTCGTGCCACGCGTACATAATTATGCATTAAAAATACCATGGGCACAGGCGGGAAGGGGGGCACAACTACGGCACGCCCCGATACGCGGCTTAAACCGCACTAGGGGCTTCCAGCTTTGTTATTTTTCTCTTTCAGGACTTTAATATCTGGAAACCCTGTCCGGCAGCATGATTGCCGAACACATGATGTAGCAACCAAGGAGGCAGAAAGCTATGTCGCACCACGGAACTCCCAGGAGGATTACGATAACGAGTGAAATATTTGCTTTAATACTATTCCTCAGCTTGCCCTTAGAAGGGACATAGTCCTACTTATTGCTTATCGCACTATCTGTATCATTCTGCTTTAACACACCTTTTTGAATAAACAATGCATCACATTACGACTATTATTGCATTCTTGTTATATATATATATGTGTTCATTAATGACGCCTTGCAACCGTACACTTTGGTATGGCCAATACACCAGGGGCTTAAGTGCCCCACATTATGGTGTGAGAAGTCCGAACACTTTCACAAGTGCGGCACCCCGAACTTATAGCATTATATGCATCAGCTCTGAATCATGTCTTTGGTCAAATGTTGGGTTTGCTCGGCTCCTATGTTTTGGTACCTTACGTTCCGCTCTATCTGCTAAGGTAGCACTAGGAGAACTACTACGATTGTGCCCCGGTTCTGCTGGACTAAGCACCTCAGTAGAGAAAGCTAAAACTGGCTGTCATGATAAGGCGAGAGACAGGTCACTGTTCGGCGAGGTTTCGAGTCCCTAAAGACTTATGCCGCTTAGAGCGAGGAGCCGGTCCTGTCCGGCTTAAAGGCGTGTATCGCGCCCCGAATTCGGCCTTCCGAATACCAGGGGCTTCGCCAAAAATTTAAAATTATAGAAGTCTATGGCTAAGTAAGAGTGATAAAGCATTATTAGTCCAGTTGCCTTGTTCGCTGTGCTGAGCACCTCCCTCGAAGGACCCAAAAATGGGAACAAGAGCGCTCAGGTTTATCCCGGACACCCTAGCACTCGCGGCATGGGGGCAGAAGCCGAGGACTAGCCATCTCTCAGATTGGATAAATAGCCAAACAGGGGGTAATATTTTAAATTCAAACAAGCATTGCATAGCGCATATGAAACAAGTTTTCATCATACAGAATCACACGAGCAAGTTTACTGAAATATTACATCCTCTGGACATTCGTCCGCTACAAGACGGGCACCCTTCAGGACACCCTCATAATAAATTTCGGGGGTGTGATGCTCCTTGCCCTGCGGCGGTCCTTCCTTGATCAGCTTCACGACGTCTAGCTTGGCCCATTGCACCTTCACACGGGCGAAAGCCCAGCGTGCACCTTCGATGCAGATGGACCGCTTGACGACTTCATCCACAAGCCGCCTCACCAGGCCGAAGTACCTGTTCGGAAGGGCATCGCCAGGCCACAGCCGAACTATAAAGCCCTTCATGGCCTGTTCGGCCGCCTTGTGTAGCTCAACCAGCTGCTTCAGCTGGTCGCTCATAGGCACCGGGTGTTCGGTCCCAGTATACTGAGACCAGAACAACTTCTCCGTTGAGCTTCCCTCCTCGCCCTGGTAAAACTGCGCGGCATCCGACACGCTGCGGGGCAAATCTGCGAATGCTCCTGGAGAGCTCCGGATTCGGGTAAGTAATAGGTAATTTACTTTCACATGCTTGCTTTGCATATAGAATGCCTTACCCGCCGCTATTTTCTTCATCGCGTCAATCTCCTGGAGGGCCTTTTGGGCCTCGGCCTTGGCACTCTTTGCGCTCTCGAGGGCCACGGCAAGCTCAGACTCTCGCGTCTTCGAGTCAAGCTCCAACGCCTCGTGCTTCGTCACGAGAGCCTGGAGCTCTTGCTGCACCTCGCCCACCCGAGCCTCTTGCCTTTCACGGTTAGGGGTTGTTAATCCCTTCACGGTCACTTACGAGTGTGAGATCTGATAGATATAATATTTTTGGTATAAAGATGCAAAGTGAAAGGTAAAAAGCAAAGTAAAAGCAAAACAAGATTAAAGTGATGGAGATTGATATGATGAGAATAGACCCAGGGGCCATAGGTTTCACTAGTGGCTTCTCTCAAGAGCATAAGTATTCTACGGTGGGTGAAGAAATTACTGTTGAGCAATTGATAGAATTGAGCATAGTTATGAGAATATCTAGGCATGATCATGTATATAGGCATCACGTCCGTGACAAGTAGACCGAAACGATTCTGCATCTACTACTATTACTCCACTCATCGACCGCTATCCAGCATGCATCTATAGTATTAAGTTAAAAACAGAGTAACGCTTTAAGCAAGATGACATGATGTAGAGAGATAAATTCATACAATATGAAATAAACCCCATCTTGTTATCCTCGATGGCAACGATGCAATACATGCCTTGATGCCCCTTCTGTCACTAGGAAAGGACACCGCAAGATCGAACCTAAAGCTAAGCACTTCTCCCATGGCAAGAACTACCAATCTAGTTGGCCAAACCAAACGGATAATTTGAAGAGACTTGCAAAGATAACTAATCATACATAAAAGGATTCAGAGAAGATTCAAATATTATTCATAGATAGACTTGATCATAAACCCACAATTCATCGGTGTCGGCGGGAACTGATGAAGCCATGTACCTAGGGTAGGGGCACGGACCTGTCCAAAGAGCCCTACCCTTGGATATCCCTAGAAGAAGTCACCTTTCAATCGACTTGAAGGTATCTCACTCGACGGGTTCAAGACACTCGACCAAGAAGCTATCACTCGACCATGAAGCCAACCACTCGACCGCCAGGAGACCTATAGTCACTCCGCAGGCAAACGGTCAGCTATTAAGTAGTCTTTATGGTCATTATAGCACTTTATTAGGGGCGTTACCAGTAACGCCCGACCTTAAATGTACCTTAAACCCTGCATTACTGAGGGCAGGAGGGGCCCGGCGAACTCTATATAAGCCACCCTCCTCCTCAGTATGGAGGGTTCGCACCTCTGTTATTCACACGCCTATAATCCAATTGACCGCCTTCGGGCACCGAGACGTAGGGTTGTTACTTCCTCCGAGAAGGGTCTGAACTCGTAATCCTCGTGTGTTTACAACTTCCCAATAGCTGAGATCTAGCCTCTCCATACACCCCCCTACATCACTGTCAGAGTTAGACCCACTACAGTTGGCGCCCACTGTGGGGCAGGAATCTTAGCGCCTGATTGGAGAAGTTGCGATTTTTCCGATCCCTTTGATCATGGTTTCGTGCGGAGTTTTGGTTGAGGGCCGCGAGATCCGCCTCGGCATGCTCACGTTCATCGCCGACGACTCCGCCTGGCTTCAGGAGGCACCACTCGACATCGACGCCCTCCCCGTTCGTGGTGCGACGCACTTCCGCGCATGCGTTCGTGCGTCCTCCTGCGGCAGCCATCGACCCAGTATCGGTCGGCCCCCATGTCATCTCCCCGCTCTGTCTCCCACCGGCGCAAGCGCTCCGGTCGGTCGAGACTTCAGAGGTGGGCGAGGCATGCCGCGGCTCGCCAGTCGGCCGCCCCACAAGTCGTGGCAATCGAGCCCGACGAATCCCTCTGCGACCTGTTCGACTGGCTCCGCGGAGACCGCATCCGAGTGCGACAGCAGCGACCCAGCGGCTGAGGTTCGGGTGGTCGATGGAACGCACAGTCCTCCCGGTTTCCCTTGTGCTGATGGAGGCGCGGGTGGGGGCGACCCGTCGCATTCCCACGATGAGTATCTCCCCGAACCTCTCACGTCATTACAGCGAGAGGAGCTTCGCCGCCGGAACATGGACGCGCTCCACACTCCTATCGTCAGAGAGACCCCCGAGGCCCGGGCCTTGGAGGACGCGCTCTTGGCTAACTTGGCCGAGCGCACTCGACTGGAGAACCTCCAGCGAGCACTCGACGAGCAAGCGTGTTAACGGGCTCCCGAGTCTAGTCGATGTCAGCTCTTCCCGCCGACGCAGGTATACCGAACCCCAGTTCAGAATTTGGCCGCCGCAGCCCGTATAGCAGAATCGATTCAGCCCTCCCAGTCGGAGGCTGGCAGGGGCTTGTTGCAGATCAGAGCGTTGCTCTGGGCGGCGGGAAACCAGAATTCCACTGTTTCTCAGTCGCGGAATAGGATCCACAGTCGATCCGTTGCAACAGATACAGTCTAGTCAGCTCACAGCCCGAGATCACCCCCGAGGCGTGAGGGACGTGGTGACCGGCATGATCAGTACAGAAGGAATGAGCAGTATGATCACCAATCCGATCATGATGGTCGATGTCGAGTGCCAACCCCTCCCCCGAGGAGTGGGTCATATGCGCCTGGACATCGAGACGACAGGCGCCCTCATAGTGTTGGGCAGAGGATTCCAGTCGACCCCAGGGATCCAGGCTTTGACGCGAGGTCTATCCTCGTCCAAGGTTTGGTTGATAGGAACAGAGCTCACCGAGAAGGCCACGACAGGGATGCGCCTGCCAGCAGCAGAGTGCGTGTTCTGGGGCCAGAGTGTTTCAGTCGAGCCATTAGAGCCGCAGTGATTCCTCCCAAGTTCAGGTTGGCGACTGGAGTCAGCAAGTTCACCGGTGAGTCTAAGCCTGACACTTGGCTCGAAGATTACCGAGCGGCTGTACAGATTGGCGGTGGCCATGATGAGGTGGACATGAAGCATTTGCCTCTCATGTTAGAGGGCTCAGCCAGGGCGTGGCTAAATCAGTTGGCACCCAGCAGCATCTACACTTGGGAGGACCTCTCCCGAGTGTTTGTCACAACCTTTGAGGGAACATGCAAGCGACCCGCAGGCCTTACAGAATTGCGTTCTTATGTACAGAAACCGAATGAAACTCTGAGGGATTACATCCAGAGGTGGATCACGTTGCATCACACAGTTGAGAATGTGCCTGACCACCAGGCAGTTTGTGCCTTTAAAGAAGGCATTAAATACAGAGAATTGAATCTGAAGTTCGGTCGAACTGGAGAGATGTCTCTGAACCGGATGATGGAGATTGCCACCAAATACGCTAATGGTGAAGACGAAGATCGACTCCAGAGTGGCAAGCACAAGGCAGTCGCCCAAGAAACCGGAGGAAACTCCAGTCGGAAACAGAAGCGGAAGGCTAAGCCAGCCGCCCCTGGGGAGGCCCTGGCCGCAACCCAGGGAAATTTCAAGGGAAAACCCAAAGGCCCCTGGAAGCCCAAGAAAGTCAAGGATCAAGATGGAAATGATGTTTTGGATCTGCCATGTCACATCCACACCAAGAAAGATGAGGAGGGTAATTTTATTTACCCAAAGCATACCACTCGACAGTGCCGGCTCCTGATCCAGCAGTTTCAGGGCAAACAGTCCAAAGATAAGGAAAAAGAGTCGGACAGAGTTGAGGACAAGGAAGATAGTGACGATGGATACCCCCAAATCAATTCCACCCTGATGATTTTTGCTGATGTCGAAAGCAAAAGTCGACTGAAAGTCATTAACCGTGAGGTGAATATGGTCGCTCCGGCAACACCCAGTTATCTGAAGTGGTCTCAGACTGCCATCACATTCGACCAGTCTGATCACCCTACGCACATTGCCACCCCTGGGAGGCAAGCTTTGGTGGTCGACCCGGTTGTCGAAGGCACTCGACTGACCAAAGTCCTGATGGATGGTGGCAGTGGCCTGAACATATTGTATGCTGAAACATTGAAAGGAATGGGTATTCCGATGTCCAGGCTCAGTACCAGTAATATGAGCTTCCACGGAGTCATTCCTTGAAAGAAAGCCGAATCACTCGGCCAGATAGCTCTTGATGTGGTTTTCGGTGATTCGAAGAATTACCGCAAGGAAAAGTTGACATTCGAGGTTGTGGACTTCCAAAGTGCTTATCATGCCATTTTGGGCAGGCCAGCTTACGCACGCTTCATGGCTCGACCATGTTATGTGTATCTCAAATTGAAGATGCCTGGTCCCAAAGGTGTGGTCACTGTTACAGGCAATCGGAAGAAGGCAGAAGAGTGTTTTCAGAAAGGCTCAAAGATTGCTGACGCTCAGATGGCAGTTGTCGAGCTGCAAGAGTACCGGAAGACTGCTGATCCGAGTGAATTGCTATGAGCCAAGAAGCCTGCTCCAGAATCTGCTTTTCAGTCGTCCGGTGAAACAAAGCCAGCCCACATTCACCCGACCGACCCCGATGTTGCCCCGACTCACATCTCAACGACGCTCGACTCCAAATAGGAAGAAACACTCATCCAGTTCCTCCGTGAGAACTGGGACATCTTCGCATGGAAGCCTTCTGACATGCTTGGAGTTCCCAGGGGGCTGGCTGAGCACCATCTACGAGTCGACCCGAAGTTCAAGCCTGTGAAAGAACATCTTCGACTGTCCGCCATCCAGAAGAGGAAAGCTATTGGCGAGGAGGTGGCTCGGCTCTTAGCAGCGGAGTTCATCCAAGAGATTTACCACTCCGAGTGGCTCACCAATGTTGTCATGGTCCCCAAGAAGGACAAGTCACTTCGCATGTGCATTGACTTTAAACACATCAATCGGGCCTGCCCGAAATATCATTTCCCTCTCCCCGCATCGACCAGGTAGTCGACTCGACCACAGGGTGTGAGCGTTTGTCTTCTCTAGATGCTTATTCAGGGTACCATCAGATCCGTCTGTATGGACCCGACGAGATCAAAACGGCTTTCATCACCCCATTCGGGTGCTTCTGTTATTGCACCATGCCCTTCGGCCTCAAGAATGTTGGAGCCACGTTCATGAGGATGATTCCGAAATGTTTGCTCACTCAGATCAGTCGGAACGTAGAAGCATACATGGATGATATTGTGGTTAAGTCACGGAAAGGTTCCGACCTACTGACTGACCTTGCCGAAACCTTTGCTAACCTCAGGAGATATGATATCAAGCTCAATCCATCAAAGTGCACATTCGGAGTTCCAGGTGGAAAGTTACTCGGTTTTCTCGTTTCCGAACGAGGAATCGACGCCAACCCCGAGAAAGTTGGCACCATACTCCGGATGAAGCGCCATGTGCGTGTACATGATGTCCAGAAGCTTACAGGTTGCCTGGCCGCTCTAAGTCGATTCATTTCCCGTCTCGGTGAAAAGGCGTTGCCCCTTTACCGACTGATGAAGAAGTCTGACAAGTTCGAGTGGACTCCAGAAGCTGATGCAGCGTTTGCAGAGCTCAAAGCTCTACTCTCCACCCAGCCGGTGCTTGCTGCCCCAATCAGTAAAGAGCCTCTGCTGCTTTACATTGTGGCCACGGGACAAGTTGTCAGTACAGTACTTACGGTCGAGCGGGAAGAAGAAGGAAAGGCCTTCAGAGTTCAGCGCCCAGTATATTATGTGTCTGAAGTTTTGACTCCTTCGAAGCAAAGATATCCCCATTACCAGAAGCTTGTATATGGGATTTACATGACCACAAAGAAGATTGCACACTACTTTTCTGACCATTCCATTACAGTCGTCAGTGACGCTCCACTATCAGAGATTTTGCACAACAGAGATGCAACTGGTCGAGTGGCGAAGTGGGCGATTGAACTCCTTCCCCTAGATATCAAGTTTGAAGCAAAGAAGGCTATCAAGTCCCAAGCAATTGCAGATTTCGTCGCCGAGTGGATTGAACAGCAGCTTCCGACTCAAGTTCACTCGGAGCACTGGACCATGTTCTTCGATGGATCTAAGATGTGGAATGGTTCCGGTGCTGGGGTAGTATTGGTCTCCCCCCGAGGAGATAAGCTCAGATATGTTCTCTAGATTCACTTTGATTCCTCAAATAATGAAGCAGAATATGAAGCACTCTTATATGGGTTGCGCATGGCCATTTCACTCGGCGTCCAGCGCCTCATGGTCTACGGCGACTCAGATTTGGTGGTTAATCAGGTGATGAAGGAGTGGGACGTCAGAAGCCCAGCTATCACTGGCTACTGCAACGCAGTAAGAAAGCTAGAAAAGAAATGCGAGGGGTTAGAGCTTCATCACATCCCCCGACTGAAAAATCAAGCAGCTGATGATCTGGCAAAGATAGGCTCCAAGAGAGAAGCCATTCCCAGCAATGTGTTTTTGGAGCACATCCGCTCGCCGTCAGTCCAGGAGGATCCTTTCACAAAAGAAGCCCCGCAACCGAAAAGTGCCACAGATCCGACTGAAGTCGAAGTACCTGCTGTGGTCGACCTAATCATGGAAGTCTTGGCAATCACCGCCGACTGGACGATACTGTACATCGCGTATATCCTAAGGAAAGAACTCCCGGAGGACGAGGAAGAGGCTCGACAGATCGTCCGCCGATCCAAGGCCTTCACAGTCATAAAGGGACAGTTGTATAGAGAAAGCGTGACTGGAATCGGTCAGAAGTGCATAACACCAGAAGAGGGTCAGATAATCCTTGATGATATCCACTCGGGGACCTGTGGTTACCATGCGTCCTCTCGGACCATTGTGGCTAAAGCATACCAAGCGGGATTTTACTGGCCAAGAGCAAATGAGATGGCAAAAGAGATAGTCAACAAGTGTGGAGGGTGCCAGTTCTACTCCAACATGTCACACAAGCCTGCATCAGCCCTGAAGACCATTCCACTCGTCTGGCCCTTTGCTGTCTGGGGACTGGACATGGTTGGTCCACTGAGAACAGGCAGGAGCGGTTTCACTCATGTGCTTGTAGCAGTCGACAAGTTTACCAAATGGATTGAAGCTAAGCCCATCAAGAATCTTGATGCTTGCACTGCTATCAGCTTTGTCAGAGGGCTAACGTTTAGATATGGAGTCCCGCATAGCATCATCACTGACAATGGGTCAAACTTTGATTCGGACAAGTTCAGAGCTTTTTGCGCCTCTCAAGGCACACGAATCGACTACGCATCGGTCGCCCATCCCCAGTCGAATGGGCAAGCCGAGAGAGCAAATGGTCTGATTCTCAAAGGACTAAAGCCTCGACTGATGCGTGATCTCAAGCACGCGGCAGGCACTTGGGTCGACGAGCTTCCGTCAGTTCTATGGGGATTAAGGACCACCCCGAACCGGTCGACTGGAAGAACTCCATTCTTTCTGGTTTATGGAGCCGAAGCAGTTCTGCCGAGCGATCTTCTTCATAGCGCACCCCGAGTCGAACTTTATACCGAAGATGAAGCAGAACAAGCCCGGCAAGACGCAGTCGACCTCCTAGAAGAAGAGAGGGAGATGGCCATGGTCAGATCGACCATTTACCAGCAAGACTTGCGTCGATTCCACGCCAGGAATGTGAAGAGTCGAGCCTTCCAAGAAGGAGATTTGGTCCTCCGAGTGGATCAATAGAAACCACACAAGCTTGCTCCTACTTGGGAAGGCCCCTTCATCGTCACCAGAGTCCTCCACAATGGAGCGTATCACCTCTACAATGTTGATCACCAGATCGACGAGCCACGAGCTTGGAATGCAGAACTGCTCTGCCCCTTTTACACTTGAATTCTCACTCGGACGAGATGTAATAAGAAAAAAAATTCTGCAGTACATTTTTATCAAAGACAAGAGTGTTCCAATAATTGTTGTCACTTTTGTTTGCATACGAAATCCCCCAGTGGGTGACTTAGCTGCGAATCCGTTTCGCCTAAGTTTGAAAAATCCTACCGAGTGGAGAGCCAGACTCCCACTCGGTGACTTAGCTGCGAATCCGTTTCGCCTAAGTTTGAAAAATCCTACC